>NC_056737.1:362589971-362847471 GCF_019279795.1 Protopterus annectens
CATGGGGGGTACAGGGGGGCTTGCCCCCTGCATAACACTGTTTAGTGTGTTATTTTTCTTTTTTTTGTTAGTTTTTATTTTTTTATTTTGAGAAAGTACATTTTTGATGGAATGGACTTTCGCGGAAGTGCGTTTGAGGAAGTACGGTTTGATGAACCATACTTTCGATTTAAAAATGTATATCCATATCCATATATATATATATTATATGGGTCCACTTCTAAATCTTGAATCTCAAAATCTCTAAATTCAAAATACTGAAACCAAAATCTCCAAAGCTCAAAATACTGAAAACTCACAATACTGAAACTCAAAATATCAAAAAAAAAAAAACACAGGACACCAACACTAACTATATTGCAGTAAAACTACATAGAGAAACATATAAAAGACAAACCATATTAGTTTTCTCCAACTATAAGCAGGTGGGCAAGCCCCCCTGCACCCCCCACACCCCTTGCTTCTTAAATATATCAACTCCAACAGCAGAAAATGTCAAATATACCATTATGTGCTTCATGACTGCCTGTTGGAACCTTAGTCATGTTCCTTTTAATTTGCTATACAACAACATAACTCATCTTTGTGTAGTGAAGTGCGATCTTGGAGTTGATATATTTAAGAGCAGGGGGTGTGGGGGGCACAGCCCCCACATGGGGGGGTGCAGAGGCGCTTGCCCCCCTGCCTTGTTTCTTTCGATATTTTGAGTTTCAGTATTTTGAGTTTTTGGTATTTGAGCTTTAGAGATTTTGGTTTCAGTATTTTGAATTTAGAGATTTTGAGGTTTGAGATTTAGAAGTGGACGCATATATACATATATATATATATATATATATATATATATATATATATATATATATATATATATATATATATATATATATATACATATACATATATATATACATATACATATATACACACACACACACACACACACACACACACACACACACACACACACACTGGTTTTGTGCTTGCTAGTGTTTCATTAGGACCTTTGCTCCAAAGTAATCACATTATTCCACAATCATAACTTTCATAGTGCAATTACCTTGTAACATCTAAACTGCAGGGTTACTCAAAAGTCCCTCATATGTCTGATATATACACAATATGATCTGGCTACTTTTAGGGTGTAAGCACTTTTGTCATACAGATATTATATATCCCCATATCTACACAGACATGAGACCTTTACTCTGAGTATGTAGCCAAAGTCAAGGTCTTGCACAATGCAAGGGCCCCCTGAAAATATGAATTTCATGGACAGAGCATGACAGAGTCCCATTAGTCTGCAGGCAATCAGTGCAGCCAATTATGTGACATCACAATGGTAGGGTAAAGTTTGAGCCAGTTTGCTCTAAGAAAAAAAAGTATAATCTGATGTGGGAATTCAGACATCTTAAAATGTCTTGTGTTATATAAAAGACATAATTGCACTGCCTAAAATGCAGTGAATCTATGCAGGACAACACAAGCAATTGGAAATATCAGTTCTTGCCAATAGAGCCAAACGGTCTGGAAAGGGGTCAGTGTCAAAGATATCAGTCATACAGACATGGTCTTGGAAATGAAAACATATTTTGGCTCCAGCAAAATCAACACAGAAGAAATGTCATTTTCAGGAGAACTATGGTACTGACTAGAGCTCAACATTGAATGTGGGTTAACCACAGAAGGGGTCTAGGGCTGAGCTGCCCTATCCGATGTCTAAAGTAAAGGGTGTTGTGAGAAACAGATAACATTGGGAGTCTCTGTCAAAATACATTCAATGTTACAATGATTACAAATGTAGCTACGGGTACAATTGAGTTAAAGTATATAGAAGACAAAATGAACATAATTTACAATATACAGAAAGACCATATATATCAAGTTATAGAAAGATGCCAAATGTAGCAGATTTAAATAAAGAAGTCTTTAATGGATGTTTGTCATATTAAAGGGGGATAAAAGTACAGGAGGTAAGACTGACATGGAAAATTGAAGGCTGATCTAGGTTATGTAACATTGTGGGTTTGCAAATACATTTTGCCTGACTTATTACATGAGATTTTAAGCAGTGCATAAAATTTGCAGTAACAGAGGTATGTTTAACTTCAGGTGGGAGGGAATCCTACAGTTTGGGGCCAGGAATAAATTGTATAGATGTAACTACTTTGTGTATAAATGTAAATAGAAATGTAACTACCCTGTGTTTAAGTGGCACTTAGTATAATACAATGTAAGCAGATGGAGCTTTTCTTCCTGGGCCTATGCTGAAAATTATTACCCAGTTGGACTTTGCCAGTAAAGAAAGACAGATAAATAAGAAACTGAGAAAACTACTTCTAAGAGTTACCACAAGATAATAGAGTACTGGGTTGGTTAAATAAATCTGTTGTTTTATCTATATTTCTGTGTGCCCTACTTCTAAGAGTTACCACAAGATTTATAAATATATATATATATATATATATATATATATATATATATATATATATATATATATATATATATATATATCTACACACACACACACACACACACACACACACACACACACACACACACACACACCATATATCATTTTAGAAATAGACAATGGAAGTTATCTCTATAAATATGTGAATGCACCTGGTTTTGGATGTTGCGTTCTCCTGTTCTGAAACCTGCTAGTCTAACTTTCTTTTGCAGATGTTCTTCATTTTTCACTGTTGCAGTCATCACTTTTGGGTTATCTGCTTGCAGTACCCCTTAGTCGGCCTGATTAACAAAGTCTTGGGTCCTACATCAGTTGCTGTCCCTTCTTCCATAATGTCAGGTCGTCAGGGGTATAAAACATGCAGACGATGCCATTACATCAGTCTTTCTTGCCGCGCGTTGCCCGAAGCAGAAGCAGTTCGCAAGTGCTGGTTGCACAACTACTGAAATTTTTGTTTTCGAGTTTCAGAACCAAAGTCTTCAACTAAAGCTAAGTACCCCGTTGGGGAAACTTTTTCTTGTTCCTTATCAATGTCAGTAAAAGTTAATAATTGCATTACTTGTGGAAAGAAAATACCTCATAAAGATTTTCATTCATACTGTATTCCTTGCCTAGGCCCTGACCACGATGTACCATGCTGTCGGTTTTGTGCTTTATTTAATCAGCGCACTATCTGTCGTTGGTATATTTTCGCCTCAAAATATTTCGGTTCTTGGTTTAATTATCCAGAAATGTCATCGGTTAGCCATCCGACTACTGGGATTATGAAAAAATGCAAGGATAAAGACAGACAGAGACAGGCCACCGAGGTCCAAAACTGCCGACGACACTTCTCCTAAGCCAGTCGCCAGTTCGCCGGTACTCAGTGCAGTGCTTTTGCAGCCACTGATACCTGCTACTTCTGATTCGCAGGCCTCTATTGAGACCCAATTCGGAGTCGGGTATGCCACGAGATGCTTCAACTATGGAACCTGTGGATGTCTCTACCTTGGATGGGTTCAGAGCCACTGTGCAGGCACCAGCTTCTGAGGGTGTATTCAGGCTTATGGACTTGCATATTAAACCGACGCCTCCTTCTTCTTTTAGGCCTAAATATCAAACCATGCCTAAAAAAAATGACGCCCAGGCCACATGCTCAGGCCTCTATGCCTAAAAAACAAATGATAACAATGGCTGAAGATCTTATAACTCTAATCAGGGGAAGCCAGCCTCCCCCTTCTAAGAGACCTAGGACTGAAGTTGTTTATGAATCATGTGACCAGGATTCTGATTTTTCTGATTCTTCTGATTATCTGGATTTGCCCTTATCTACTTATGAGGATTCTGATGCAGAGGAGTCTATTCCCTCTGCTTCCCCTCCAGAGGATTTTTCTTTTGGTGAAACCTTACATACTCTAAGGGAGCATTTTCACTGGGAAAGCCAGGATTTTTCTGATTCAAAGAAGAGGCTTAGGGATTTCTTACTCCTGCCTCAGCATAGCCAATGATAGTTGGAATAGCTATATTCCAACTGTACTAGACATTGTTGATGATACTTTTTCAGAATCTAGTTTGGCCCCTGATTCCTTGCCTACCGCTCCCAGAAAACCTGACAGATATTACAGGGTTCCTGATTCACACAAGTTCCTTTTTAGAAATTCTATTGCGGATCCAGAGACTATTTCCCAGGGACCAAAGGGCATTAAGGCTACTACTGCTAAAAATCCTACCCCTTCTGATAGAGACTCCAGGGCACTGGATAGATGGGGTAAGAATGGCTGAAGCAACCTAGGCCATTAGGGATTTAAACTGCCAGTTTAATATGTTAAAGTATCAACAACATGTTATTGGATTGCTTAAACAGAAAATGATGTTGATTCCTGACTGTGCAGAAAATAAAGAATTACAGGATTTAATGCATTCTGCTGAACAGGTTGGAAAACATGCTTTGCAATGTAGATTTGATTCTTTAGAGGCCTCTTGCAGGGTTGCTGTTACTGGTTCTATGCTCAGAAGGCATGCCTGGCTTAAGGAGCAAACTTTACCTGATAATGTTAAAGCTAAATTGTTGGATGCTCCCTTAAATCAAGACCGCCTGTTTGGCAACAAGGCTGAGGAAGTTGTTAAAAAGATGAAAGATAAAGCTAAATCTATGCAAACTGTTAAAAGATTTCTTACAAGTTCAGCCTCCTAGATTTAGTAGGCACTGGCCCCCTAGGAATTGGTCCTTTCAGCCTCTTCAAGGTCTTCTCAAACCAGACCCAGACATAGCAGAAACCCCAAGTTTCAGTCCCAGGGGACACACAAGACTAAGCAGTGAGGGGGGGGGGGTCTGCACCCAAATCAGGGAGTAGTAAGACTCCCCCTATGGAAAACAGTCTCAATGACTTGCTTCTAAAACTTCCAAGCACTTCCCAACTCAACGCTTCTTTAGGCGGAAAGATTGGTCTGCAGGCCAATAACTGGGAACTCATTACCCAGGACAAATGGGTTTTAAATATAGTGTCCCAAGGATACAGGTTTCTCTTCCACACCTTACCAACACCAAGCGGGTGGCCAGATCTACCCCCAAATCAGTGGGCAGAGGCCCAAAATCAAGTACTCTCTTTCTTAAGCATGGGGGCTATTCAGTTGGTACCAGAAGAGGAAAAGGGACAAGGGTTCTATTCGAGACTTTTCCTGGTACCCAGAAAAGGCAATACATGGCGTCCTATCCTGGGCCTTTCTACTCTAAATACCTTTCTGGTGATTCTAAAATTCAAGATGCTGACTCTTCACCAGCTGCTTCTTATTTATTTTTATTTAACATTTGTTGACTGGGAAAGTCCAACTAGGTTCCAGAGATCCTGTTTTCAATGGAGGCCCAGGGAGAAATGCTCCAGAAGCATGTCTTTAGAATGTGGGAGGAAACCGGAGTACCCAGAGGAAACCCACACGAACGCAGGGAGAACATGCAAACTCCACACAGAAGGCACCCCAGCCGAGAATCGAACCGGAGAACCTCTTGCTGTGAGGTGACAGCATTAACCTCTGCACCACTGCACCACCCATTAATTGCCTAGCTTCTTATGCTAGGCATAGATGCATGGTTGGCAACACTAGACTTAATAGAAGCATACCTGCACATCCCTATCAGGAAGTCTTGCAGAAAATACCTATGCTTCAAAGCAGGCTATATGCACTATCAGTTCTCTGCACTGCCCTTTGGCTTATCTACTGCACCCAGGGTATTCACAAAGTGCCTAGCTCCAGTCATTGCATTCTGCAGGCAAAGAAATATTCAAATATTCCCATATCTGCATGATTGTCTAATTCAGGCAGAAAGCCAGGACATACCTTTGAATCATCTGGCCTTTGTGCAAAAGATGCTGACTTGCCTGAAGTACACCATAAATGAAAATAAATCACAACTGGTATCCTGTCAAATTATATTCCTGAGAGCAAGCTTGAATGCAACTTCCCAGATGGCTTTCCTCACGCCAGAGAAACAGATTCATTTGACAACATACTTCAAACAAGTGGCCACAAAATCCCAGTTATCTGCAAGGCAAATACTGCAAGCCTTGGGGTCCATGGCCTCCTGCATTCTTCTCATTCCATATGCAAGGCTGCATATGAGGAAACTGCAATGGTATCGCAAAAGCCTATGCTGTCAACATTCACAGGATGTAGAAGCAATGATTTCTATCATACCTTGCCTATGCCTAGAGTTTCTTTGGTGGGCAGAGGCCTGCCACCAAAACAGGGGACTACCATTCACACTACCCCCTGCCACCCAAACCTTAACCACAGAAGCATCAGACTATGCATGGGGGACCCACCTGGCAGGGAAGTGCATTCAGGGCAAATGCACCTGCATATCAATCAAAAAGAAATGTTAACTGTACAGAATGCTCTGACAGCTTTCAAGGACCACATTCTTCCAGGACAATTAATGATAAAGACGGACAACACCACAGTTATATGGTACATAAACAAGCAGGGAGGTACACATTCTTACCCCCTCTGCAGACTAGCCATGGCATTGTGGAACACAGTCTTGAGCTATCAAGTACATTTACAAGCTCAATTCCTGCCATGTAAACTAAATACACTGGCAGACGAACTAAGCAGAAACCTCATGGACCCACACGAGTGGAAACTGGAACCAAGGATTTTCAACATGTTGAAAAGCAAATGTGGAGCCCAGATATAGACCTATTTGCCTCCCCCCAAAACTATCAGTTGGACAAATTCTGCACAAGGGCTCCCCACAAACAAGCTTGGAAAGTGGATGCTCTGTCCTTCAGCTGGAAAAACCTATCAGTTTATGCCTTTCCTCCTCTGCCTCTGCTCTCCAAAGTACTACTAAAGATCAAATAAGACAAACCAAGGACAATTTTGATTGCACCAGACAAGCCTCCCCAACACTGGTACCCCCTCTTGCGCAGTGTGTCACTGTGGGCCCCATGGCACCTGCCTCAGACAGTCCTACTCTATTGTCTCAGCAGGAGAACCAAATTCTGCATCCTCAACTTCAAACACTGAATGTAGCAGCCTGGCTAATTACATAATTTCTCCTTTACCATCCCTCAGTAAACCAGTGATGGATATCATTTGACAGGCAAGGAGGCCTAGTACCAGAAAGTCCTACACTGAAAAATGGAAAAGATTCTGTGCCTGGAACCAATCTAAAGGGATGAGCACAACAGTGCCCAATTTACCTCAGATTTTACAATACTTAACTGAGATGCTTCATAAGAGCCTGTCTTTCTCCTCCATCAAAATTCACGCCTCAGCCATCTCAGTTCATTATAACACAGAACGACCCCTCTTCTCTCATCCACTGCTTAAGCAGTTCCTCAGAGGGACCAAAAATCTACGACCACCCAGGAGAGCTCCAACTCCAGCCTGGGACCTCAACTTTGTATTGGAAAACTCATCCTTCCTCCTTTTAAGCCAGCTGCCACTGCGGACGTAAAATTCCTTACTTGAAAAACAGCTTTCCTTTTAGCAATCACTTCAGCAAGAAGGGTATCTGTATTACAGGCCCTCATGGCAGTGGAGTGACTTTCATAATCTTTCATGCAGACAGGGTGGCCCCCAGGACTAATCCCTCCTTCATGCCCAAGGTGGTATCCAGTGTGGCCCTTAATCAGTCCATACATTTGCCAACCATCTTTCCTAATCCACAGAACAAAGGGGAATGGATTCTGCACTCCTTAGACATGCACAGACAACTTAGATTCTACTTGGACAGAACTAAACCTCAAAGGAAATCCAATCAATTGCTGGTGGCATTTGCTGCAGGGGCAGAGGGGAAGGGCATTTCAAAGCAAACCATTTCCAAATGGATAGGCCATTGCATTTAATTTTGCTACAAACACCATGGAAAACCTATCCCACAGGGGATCAGGCCTCACTCTACCAGGGCTGCATCTACCTCTACAGCCTTTCTCAGAGGCATCCCTACCAGGGACATGGTGGCCGAGCTGGATCTGAGACCCATACATGAAGCAGAATGAGAAAAAGACAAGACAGATGCCAAGTTATGGTAAGTACATAACTAATAACTTCTTTCTCTTGTTGTCTAGACTGTTTTTATACTAGGGGTCCACCAGGGTGGCTTGTTTTTTTGGCAAGACCTGGTTTTAATCTGGTCATGTACAGTCAATTGTATACAGCTAGTTTAAATGGTTATACAGGGCATTGGTGTACACATCTGCATAGGAGTCTGTGTTATCTGCATTTGAGGGGGCTTTGAAACATATGTCATCACTTAGTAGGAGGTAATTTGTCTTTGAAAAGTTTTAAAGCATTTTTCAGCTTGATGGTGTGTCTGTTTTTTTTATAATTACATCAAACAAGACATTTTATGGTCCAATCTTACCAAGGAAGACATCACTCGGGGAAGGGGGGTTCAGTAGTCTTCATGTTAGCGGGTCTTGTGTCCAGGACATTTGAGCCCCTTGTGGGTGTGTTTACTAGCTGTTCCAGAGTATTTGCATTGACAAAGTCAAAGAACCTCTGCGCCAGTATGTTTGTGGTTGTGTATGTTTCCCTATCGATGGTAGGATAATTAAAATCACCTTTGAGTAAGGTGCTGGGGCTGTATGGCAAGTGACTCCAGTAAGTCCAGGTATGAAGTATGCTTTTCCTGTTTCATGGTGGGGGACCTATGGCTAGCTGTGATGTGGTAGGGAGCTTTGCCTATAGCTAATTGTACATGGAGTAGCTCAAGAGAGCCATACTGTTCGACTAGTCATGAGATGTACTTATTTCTAATGAAGATGAATACACCTCCTCCTTTGGTTCTTTCACACTTTTGGTTTGAGTGTATGGAAGGCATTATAGTCCTGCACCGCTGGGGTGCTTTCTGCTACTTTGAATCATGTTGTGGTGACTGCTCAGATGTCAGCATCTTCCTAAATGAGGAGTGCTTACAAGGAGTGCAGGTTTTTTGTTTAAATTCCTAGCATTAAACAGCAGTACCTTGAGTTTATCTAAAGAAGATTTTATGTTGGGAGGCTGATTATTTTGACACTGCCTAAAAAAGGCACAATAGGGGTGGCTAATGCCTTTCCTAGTATCTGAAAGCCTAGTGGAGACTGTCGCAGACCATCTCTGGCAAAGCAGCATGGCCTGTTGATCAGGTCTTCCCAGGCTGAGATATTGGATCCCCTTGGACTGATACCAGAAGCTAAGCCAATTGTTAGTCAGTCATTGTTCATACTGTGGCATTATCCTTGGAGAAGGTAGAATGCTGCTTAAGGATGGTGTTATGCCTGCCTGTGACACCTTATCTGAGAGCTCAGTTGTCTGTCTTCATACAGTCCAGTGTGGTACGTCTTTAGTCATCCACCCCCATGTGGACTATGCTGGAGTCATACCAGTACTTGTGGTTGAGTGATTTTGAGTGCTTAAGTGACTTCACAGATTCTGTCACCTGATAGGCAGCTAACTGTAACCTGCTCCTTATCCAGCATGGTGAGGGGAACATCCATGTGATTCACAGTGGGGTCGCTTATGATATATTAGGTTTTATGGTGTTGCACTTTATGGGCTTATTTGTTGAAACACTGGTGTGTTTGTGCTTGTATGTGTTTCTTGCATTAAGTGTTTTCCATTCGGGAGGCCTCTGATCTTTTGGTAAATTGCTAGTGAATACCTCTGCATATGTGGGTTTGTGTGTCACGTCCTTATTTAGTGTGGGAAGTGTGTGCATGCTGACATTCTTTTTGACCTTATTTGAGAGTCTGGACTCCATCTCTCTCAAAAAATGTTTGTTTGAGTAAGTGTTTGTTAGTATACATGAGAATTACTATATTACCTCAAGATGCCCATGTTTATCAGGCTGGCTGATGGGAAAATACCCATTCATGATAGCAGGCTCTTGCTGTATTTTTCATTAGAGAAGGGAATGGGTTAATTTGACAGAACTGTGCTGGTAGTGCCAAGACTACAAGAGGAAGCTATAGTTTGCATAGATTAAGGTTGATCAATAAGGTAATGCTGCTTAGTGCACAGCTGAGTTGCTCCTAGAGCTGCAGAAAACTTTGAGAGGGTTTCACTGACAGCTGTTTATTGGAAAACTGAGCTTCTATACTTTTGTGTCTATACAGGGTGCTGCTAGCCAGCAGCCGCGGTGGTGCAGCAGTAGCATTGTCGCTTCACAGCAAGAGGTTCTCCCATTCAATTCTCTACTGGAGTGCCTTCTGTGAGGAGTCTGCCCATCATAGAATACAATGCCCCTTTTGGGATGTACCTTACCCGACACCTGCAGCAATTAGAAAGACCCCAAAAGTATCTCACCAAGAGGATCAAGGGTCTCAAACAGATGCCATATGCTGCTCGGTTAAAAAAACTCCAGCTCTACTCAGTTGCATACCGCCTACTTCGAGGCGATCTATGCCTGACATACAAAGCTATGTCAAATCCAGAATTAATGGACATGCTCCACCTCAGTAAATCTAAATACCTTAGAGCCACACGCTCGAGGGACTTGAACCTCAGCACAGAAATAAATAGAACTTGCTGGAGGGACAGGTTTATAACCCAGAGGTTCCCTTCACTCTGGAATAGAATTCCAGTTCATGTGAGGCAGAGCACCTCACTGAATCTCTTCAAGAAGAATCTCGATAGGTGGATGGGGGATCGTAGGTTTGTCCCAGGGATTACTCCCGTGTCACTATTAGACAGAGGCACAGTAAACTAAACCTTAAAAAGGGCACAGTATACTCAAATCATGGGGTGGCGTAAGCCATACAGAATCGGGCTAGGCTTACAATTGCCCCAGGGCAGATAGCCTAGTATGAACCTATGAACCTATTACCATCTGACAATTTTCACTAAATCCAGAGCTGGCTTTGCCACTGCAGTCTTGCAGGGCCTTTTAGCTGGTCTTAATTCTATTTAAAATTCCTCCTCCCATCCTTAGCTTTGGAAATCTACCCAAAAGTGATGACTGCAACAGTGAAACATGAAGAACATAGTACAGTTGTGTACACTTACCATAAATGTAGATGTTCGAGTGTATTCACTGTTGCAGTCCTGGTTACCCTCCCTCCAGCCCCCTTCTTTTTCTTTTTTGGATATACCTCTACTTTTCTTTACTATCATCAAAAGCTTTTTGGTGTATTTGCTTTTTTGTTGGAGGTATAACCTTGTATATTTACAGATTTAATTGCTTCCCATTAAGGGGGCACCTGACATCTGGGGCAAGAAAAACTGATGTAATGGCTTCGGCTGCATGTTTTATACCCCTGACGACCTGATATCATGGAAGAAGGGACAGCAACAGATGCAGGACTCAAGACTTTGTTAATCTAGCCGACTGAGGGTACTGCAAGCAGATAACCAAAAAGCGATGACTGCAACAGTGAATACACTCAAACATCTACATTTCTGGTAAGTGTACACAACTGTACTTACACACACACACACACACACACACACACACACACACTACAGCACATAAACTTCACTGACTTCTCTTTACCATGCAAAGGGTGACAGACAAATTGCACCACTGTTAACTACTCAGACTATAATCAGTACTGTGTACTGTGCACTTAAGATGTAATCTTTTAATTCCTTTTTAAATTAATTCAACACCCTCTCATTCGTTCCCCCAGGATGGCGGACAATGTTTAATGTGCACAGTCACCCAGAATGCCACCATTATGTCAGAGCAAGGAAGGGGACAAAGGATAAATGCAAATGATAATTTCCATCCTATAATTAGGAGTCTTAAGTATCTCATGCAATAGTAAAACATTGGGTGTGCCGCCTAAGCTGTCTAGCAACAGAAAGATTGTGAAGTTTCATTCTAAAACTAATAACCGAATCTTAAAGAGTGCCAGCCCTAAACCAATATGTACTTAACCTGGTAATGTGATGGTGTTGTTCTTCACACAATGCCCATTGTAGTTTTAAGGACAATAAAAGCACATTAACTCCAAGGTGGGCTACATTCTTGCTAGCCAGGTGAGAGGGTTATCATGATTTACTGATTATCACTACAGCAAAGAAAGAGAGCCTGAGAAGCCCTCCAGCTAATGACTGTAAACAATGATTATCTCAGTGCTTTCAATGGTGAGGGTTTTTGAGAGCTTTACTTGTTCTTACAGAGTTAAAGTTAATGCTGTGAGTAACTGTCCATGACTGCAGCACATATTTTTACTCTGTCCCTCATAATGGTTTTACTTTTTCTGGTAAATCACTGAGGATTACAATTAGTCAATAAAGCCAGACATTAGAATTTCATTCCAGTTGAAATAAAACTTGCTGTTCCATTAACTTATAAAGTAAATGAGTGTAATACTTAAAAATGTTCTGGATTTCAGACCCTTGATCACAATTCTTGAGCAAAATAGTTGACAGCCATGAGACTGACACGAGTGGGCTTCATAAGTTATGATCCTAATATTCACAGAATTAAAGTATTTAAAACTGGTTCATATCACTCTGGGCATTGCAGAGACTTGTTTAACAATATGCAAACAGCTGAGAAATAACAGCCACATTGTCTTGTAAAACTCCAGGTGAGTTTTAATTACCTGGCTTTGCAGACAAACTTGCCAAGGGAAGTATTAAACAGGGTGGTAACATCTCCTGAGAGCAGCTCTAGCTTTTTTGATTACTGTTTGCTAAAGGACATCCACACCTTTTTCATCTTATCATATCAAGCACAATGGCTGTTACTATCTTTTGTTTTGCTTCACATTCAGGTAACTTATTTTTACTGGGAAAAAGCTGATGGCTCTATTTTCAGTAGGTAAAACTAGAGCATATAAAAACACAAATTTTGTTTATTTAACAAAAAACAATTTCTGTTGTTCTTAGTAAAAATGTTTTTATTTATTTATTAGCTCTTATTAACCGAGACCCTTTTCAGCAATGACCTGAGCCCAGACACAAGTGAAGACATACTTTTGGTTTTGTATAAAATAGTTTTGCCATTCATATACAGTAATTGTTAATGTCATTTCTATGGTAGTGATTTTGTTATTAAAAAATGTCACACAAAAATAATAAAATTACATTCTTATGCACATTTGACATCATGGTTTATATGCACTTACTAGAAATATCTTTAGCCTTTAAATATATACTTCAAAAATATTTGTTTTGGTATTATCAGTACAAATGAGAAGAGAAAGAGATTCATACTTACATGCATCAAGTGCATAATAGCATCAACCAGAATAGTTTAGACAGAGTATCAGCAGAAGCTGGTAATAAACAACAATATGCAGAGGATTCAGCCAGATGGCCCATCAGTTTCCAACTCATTTATAGTCTGTATTATTGCGGACTTCATATGGTAATTTATTTAGGCTGAGGGGTACTGTTTTAGAGAATGATTTTGCCTACAGTGAGATAAAGGGTGATCTGATTAACTGGCTTCCATCTTGACTCAAACAATACTTTTGGATGCTAACTTTTTTGCTCATTTGCTAATGGGGACAGTAGCTGTCATGTATCAGTTTAAATATTAAGTGAGTTAATAAGTAGGAGGTGTTTAAATGTTGCTCTTACAAACTTAGAAAGTTATCCAAAAAAAGTACCCAGTACTCAGCATCAGTGCAAAGGATTTAATAAGCAAAATCACAAACACAAGTCCAAATACGTAGTTGAATTAAACTCCACGTTTCGTCAGTTACGTCCTCATATCTGAGGAAGTAACTGACGAAACGTGGAGTTTAATTCAACTACGTATTTGGACTTGTGTTTGTGATTTTGCTTATTAAATCCTTTGCACTGACGCTGAGTACTGGGTACTTTTTTTGGGTTATTGGCACTTACTAGTACCTTCCATTTTTGGTGTTTTTAAACTTAGAAAGTTGATATAAGAACAGGTTTTACATTAGCATGAATTTTATGAAGGGTATGAAGTCTGAAACTCATACGGCTGTTATTATTTTCTGACTTCGTCTTTTGCCAGTAATTTGCTAGAAAACCACAATTTTATAAAAAATAAACCAAGGGCTATGGCTCTTCTATCATTGGCAATTAGAAAGCGTCATAATATATATGTCATTTTCCTTAACAGAATGGTGCCCAATAAATAAGTAACAAAATGGTGCTAAAATGTGAGAACTCATCTAAGATCAAAGAAATGGAAAGCATTAGTAGGATGTATGCAGCAGAAAGCGGTACTGCACCCTGAGTTTCTCTGGTCAGATATATAGCACTGCACTATATGGTTTTGCATCTTTGATTCATATTTGACAGAAGACATGGTAATTTCAGTTTGTGTCTCACTGGGCATCACATTAAACAAAAGCATTCACTGGTGAATGAAAGACGATAAAAAAAATCTTAAAGTGTCTTTGGGTATTGCCAAATGTTGAGAGAAGGTATGAAAAGTAGAAGTTGAGCTCTATGTATACAGAAAAATTTAAACCTCTTCAAGTATGTTACTAAAAATACTAGACCATGCAAAGTTTCACAGAAAGCCAGACATGTGCCATATTCTCAGCTTTTTAACTTTCAAGACATCTCTAGGCAAATATATCAAATAAAATGTTTCTGTTACTCACCTAAATATCTAATGGTCTGGAGTTGCCAAAGTTTGTTAAGATCTAATCAGTTCTGGCAGCTTATTTCATATACAAGGAGCTAGTTGAGTGATAAATGCATCTTCTTGGTGGTTTTATAGTGAGGTGGAGACATTTTATCACCTCTACTTCTAATATCACATGTGAGAGTGCATTTCTCTAGATTTAAGAGGACAAGAATAGTGTCACCATTGCATGTTTTGTAAGTTAAAATTAGTTTACATCATATTAGGTTTCATTCAAATCTCTACAGATGGACAGACTTTTAACATCTCAAAATGCTCGCTAGTAGACAGAGCAGATAATCAGTTGATCTTTGGAAAAATCAAAAATACAAAAGGCTGTTTTGGAAGTATACACAAAAGGTTGAATTAGAATTATAGAAAAAAGCAGTACCTTAAATTATTCAACAAATAATATGATATCAGATGAGATATGTGCAAAAATGTGCCCCACTGTTTTGTGTCCAAAACAATTCTACTTTCACTGGTCTTAAAGGTCAATTTAACAGCGTCCTAAATCATTGGTTTCTATAAGAAGTAGGACAGTAATGTTCTGTAGCCTCAGACTATACTATATTCCAATGTGATTTATTTGACAACCACACTGAAGGGTCTGTCATTAACCAGTGCAGGAGAGTCAGTCACCACAAATATTCAAAGGTAAGAAGTGATGATTTTGTTCTAGAATATTCTTCAAGGCAAATCTTGCAACTTGATAAAATCTTGTGTTGAACAGGTGGAAATCTATGGGAAAATAGTTTTGTGCAATAAACACTGGGACAAATTAAATGAATTGGAATGCACTGGTATGGAAAAAGTCCACTTCCCTGTACACAGAAAGTTGTATTACTAACTCATTATTCTTACAAAAATTTCACAGCTCCATAAAAGGTTGTGTTTAGAGGTACAGACGCTCGACCACTGCTGCAATAGAAACAGATGCAGCTGCTGTGCCCTAGTGTTTACTAAGTAACTTTGAAACATTAAAAAGACTGAATTGCAAATTTCAAATAATTTTTATAAGGTTTACACAACACTCTATGGAGATGCAACTGCCTAGCAGGAGCAAAAAGCTACAAGTGGAACTCGGATCCACGCAGTTCTTGCCAAATTAACTTGTGTTAATAATGCCAGACCAAATGCTCATGCTTCTTTTAAATTGTTGTTTTGTTCTGGAGTGCAAAGATTACAAGCCCAAGCATCTGACTCATACTTTGCAGTGGTTGTAAATCTAGTAATGGCCAGAGACCTCTTTACAACAGTCTCTCTTGTTGTTTGTCTTTCGGCTTTTTCCGGTAAGGGGTCGCTACAGTGGAACTCCGGTCCGCTAATGATTGGCAGTAGATTTTTACGAAATGCCGAGGTGCCAGCTCGACACCCAACCTTCAAGGAAGGCACACCCATTTACACACTCATGTCTTTCAAAAGCTACCCAACCACGGGGAGGACATGCAGACTCCACACAGAAGGCACCTCCAAGCCCAGCTGAGAATTGAACGGGAGAAACTCTTGCTGTGAGGTAACAATGCTACCACCGTACCACCATGGCATCTCGGTTGAATTCAGAAACATAAAGGTGCATGCAGCAACAGACACCTTGCTGTAGCAGCACCAAATAACATGTTCTGTGAATTTAATGATCTGTAAACAAATCTGTCAGAAATCAAAGAGAGTCCCAGACTTAAGATATGCAACAAGCCAGAACTTTCTAGCAGAATGGAAAGCATTTTCTTACTAACATAATTAGCTTTTTGCTTGTATCAATTGCATTTTTACTGAGGATGCAATTTTTCCCTTTATTGACTTGCTCCAGCACAACAGACAAAGGAAACAAAAGTTTGAGATTTGTGGTTTGGTCGTATTATTTGTATTTGGTAAAATAAGCATTTTCAATTAATTTATGATATTATAAGTTCTTATGACCTGTTTTGAGAATTATTATTTCACTTTATATTGACTTTAGAACATGTTGCAGAGAATGAAATAACTGCTAATTTTCTAAGCATGTTTTATGTTTTGTCATAAAAATGAAACGAGTAAACGGGTTACCATTAAAGGAAATTTAAGTAGTACCATCTTACATTTTATGAAGAATGTTGAAAAGCATTCACATTTTTCTAATAAGATGCATATATTTTGCAAACTGTAATATGACTTGCTACGCAGAACGCTCATCTCATACTTAAACCTCATTCTACATATCACTGCAAAAAACAATAGCAATGGACATGGAATAAGAACTAGGAGGTCGATGAGGCTTATTTAGACATTTATTCTCTGGTTGCTGAGTTAGTCCATTTCTAGGCTGGGCTCCTGTCAAAGCATATCATGGCTCTGCAAATATACAAGAAAGAGAAATTAATTATTGCCACAGACATCCATTATTCAGACTTCACAGTCTTACATCACCTGGACACTTACACATCGATGCACTGACATGCTTATATGTATGTGAGTATAGCATGTGCCACAAAGACTGATGGCTGTGTGCATGGCATACATAACGATAATGATGCCTGCACACAGTGTATTACTGGTATTAGCTTTGGCTTGATTGCAGCATATATATATATATATATATATATATATATATATATATATATATATATATATTTCTGTACGTAGATCATAGAAGGAACTGGCAGAGAATGCAGCTGAATTAATCCAGCAATATGTATGAATGTTCTTTCTGGCGGGTTAAGTAGTCAGGATGGAAAAATTATATTCTCTTGTGCTATAACATTTATGACACAGGAGGTCTATTAAATAGTCAGGTAAAGTAGCTGCAATGTAAACGTGGAAAGCACTGAAGTGATCCCATGGAAGCATGGGACAGGCTCACTTATAGCTGGCCTGATTTAAAAAAAAAAATAGTATTCAGCAGTATTGAGGAAGAAATGTGATCTGTTTCGTTACGTGAGCCAGAGTTTTGGAAATTTAATGGGTAGTGAAAGATGTTGCTTTTTGAGTTAATTTCCATAAGTGGGAGAGTAGTTACAGATTACCAGTTTAATTGCATAAAATGGACGTTTCAGTTATCAACATACATAAACCTGGTATCTTTAAGATTAAGCAATGGTGCTGTTGTCTGGTTCAGCTTGGGTAATAAAGTGAAAGCCTTATTTTAGAGTGCTCTGTGGAAGTTAGATGTTTTCTGGTGAAGTCAGTATAATCAAAGACAATACTGCACATTCTTTTCATAATATGAAATGATTAACAGTTATACTTGTTCAACCAATTTCTGTCATTCTAATCTGACTTTTCTTTCTGTTAAATAAAACTATCTCTTCCATCTTTGGAATTTCAGCTTCATAGCTTCTGTGATGCCACAACACTGGCCCAGTGATCAAGGAGCCTCAATCCTCACCACTAGCACCAGTGGGGAACGTACACTGGGAGGATGACAAGTACACACACACTATTTCTAGATGCAGCTCTCTGCATCAAGTGTAATTTCCCTTATGAACACACAGAGATCACAGTCAGTTGGGCTAGTTTCTCCCTCTTTCTCCAGATCCCCAGTAAGACTCCCCACTGGCACAGCCATAGAGTTGAGATCTCAGCTGAGTGGCCAAGCCAAGAACTCCAGCACCCTTTCTGTCCAACCAGTGCTTTGTGTCCCTGCCCAGGTAGCTGATACACACACTCTTTGAGGTTTGATTTATATACAAACACACACACACACACACACACACACACACACACACACACACACCTGGGAAAGGCTGGCATAGGTTTACTAGCTATGCTCCCTTTTGCCCAGACTATAAGGTAGTTATCACTGCCACCAGCCAAGTCTTTATCAGCTACTTTAGGCCCATAACAAAGGGTGTCCAATCTTATTGTGTAATGTTACTATTAATTCAAATGGTAATCTGATCAAGAGCAAGGCTATTAGGAGTGGCCCACAGTATCACCAAATAAATATGCAAGTACTCTCAGAACTTAAATATGCCGCACAAATATCTGCCACAATCATCTTCTTTCAGCTGTTCCCGTTAGGGGTCGCCACAGCAGATCATCTGTTTCCATTTCTTCCTGTCCTCTGCATCTTGCTCTGTCACACCAACCACCTGCATGTCCTCTCTCACCACATCCATAAACTTATCTTAGGCCTTCCTCTTTTCCTGTTACCTGGTAGCTTCATCCTTAGCATCTTTTTCCAATATACTCAGCATCCCTCCTCAGCACATGTCCAAACCAATATAATCTTGCCTCTCTGGTTTTGTCTCCAAACCTTCCAAATCCTGACCACCCTCGTCACACCCAGTGCAAATCTTAACATCTTTAACTCTGCCACATCCAGCTCAAACTACTGCCTTTTTGTCAATACCACTGTCTCCAACCCATATAACATAGCTGCTCTCACTACCCTCTTGTAGACCTTCCCTTTAACTCTTACTGGTACTCGTCTGTCACAAATCACTCCTGACACTCTTCTCCACCCACTCCATCCTGCCTGTACTCTCTTCTTCACCTCTCTTCCACACTCACCATTACTCTGAACTGTTGATCCCAAGTACTTAAACTCATTCACCTTCGCCACCTCGACTCTCTGCATCCTCACCATTCCTCTGTCCTCCATCTCATTCACACACATATATTCTGTCTTAGTCCTGCTGGCCTTCTTTCCTTTTCTCTCTAGAGCATATCTCCACCTCTCCAGGGTCTTCTCCACTTGTTCCCTACTCTCACTACAGAGCACAATGTCATCTGCAAACATCATAGTCCACTGGGACTCCTGTCTTTTCTCGTCTGTGAACCTGTCCATCACCATTGCAAATAAGAAAGGGATCAGAGCTGATCCTCGATGTAATCCCACCTCCATCTTAAATGCATCCAACACTCCCACCACAGACCTCACCGCTGTCACACTACCCTCGTACATATCTTGTACCACTCTTACATATGTCTGTGACACTCCTGACTTCCTCATACAATACCACAACTCCTCTCTAGGCACCCTGTCATATGCTTTCTCTAAGTCTGTAAAAACACAGTGCAACTCCTTCTGACCTTCTCTGTACTTCTCCATCAACACTCTCAAAGCAAACATCTCATTTGTAGTGCTCTTTCGTGGCATGAAACCATACTGCTGATCACTAATCATCATGTCCCATCTTAACCTAGCTTCCACTACTCTTTCCCATAACTTCATGCTGTGACTGATCAATTTAATCCCTCTGTAGTTACTACAGCACATCACCCTTATTCTTAAAAATCGGTACCAATTAGTACCAAAACACTTCTTCCCCATTCCTCAGGCATCCTCTCACTTTCCAAGATTTCATTAAACAATCTGGTTAAAAACTCCACTGCCATTTCACCTAAACACCTCCATGCTTCCACAGGTATGTCATCTGGACCAACAGTCTTTCCATTCTTCAACCTCTTCATAGCTATCCTTACTTCCTCCTTGCTAATCCATTGTACTTTTTTGATTCTGTATCCCCACTTCATCCAACCTTCTCTCCCTCTCATTCTGTTCATTCATCAACCCCTCAAAGTACTCTTTCCATCTTCTCAACTCACTCTCCTCGCTTGTGGGTATGTTTCCCTCATTATCCTTTATCTCCCTTATCTGCTGCACATCTTTCCTAGCTCAGTCCCTCTGTCTAGCCAATCGGTACAGGTCTTTTCCTCCCTCCTTATTGTCCAACCTTTCATACAACTCTTCATATGCCTTATCCTTAGCCTTCAGCGCCTCTCTCTTTGCCATGCACCTCATCTCCTTATATTCCTGTCTACTTTCTTCATCTCTCTGACATTTCCACTTCTTCTTTGCCAACCTCTTTATCTGTATACTCTCCTGTACTTCCTCATTCCACCACCATGTCTCCTTGTTGTCCTTCTTCTGTCCAGGTGTCATACCAAGCATCTTTCTAGCCATCTCTCTTACTAGCTCTGCTGTAGTTCCCAGCTATTTGGTAACTCTTCACTGCCACCCAGTGCCTGTCTTAATATCAGCCACAATGAAAGGTTTAAATATATTTAATAATAAAAGAACAAGAAAATACTCAGTATATAATCACAGTTACATCAGAGCTGAAATCACAGTAAATATTTAAAACAACTTTGCAGGACAGTCTCACATAAATAAAGAAAAACATCTAAATTAAGCTTTGCTATATTTCTGACTATATCTAAAAGAATTGTACTGTTCCCTAGACTTACTTAAAGAGCAAGCAGGCAGATGTGGTGAGTGGATATTCTTGTCAGGTCAAAGACAAAATACAAAATGCTCAGTCTCTCTCTGTCTCAAAGAGTTCTTAAGTTAATTTCCCAGTTATTACTGCTGGTATACTTGCAAAATGACATAATTTCTTGTCATGTGACTTCAGTTCCCAGGCTCAAAAACAACCATTGATGCTAGCTGGTAGCATTTAGCATCTACTTGTGAAAATACATAGACCTTAGATGTTTGGTAAATGGTGAAAGTCGTAAAATAATTTACATTTCCCCCCCTTTTAAAGACAATACAAAAAACTTCTCTAGTATAGACATTCCCCTGGATATACAAAGCCCTTTATAGCGTGCAGGATTAGTTTAAGAGCTATTTTTGGCAATATGGCCGACGTGCGATCCAGGAATGAGCTCCTGGGAAGTACACTTGAGCTCTTAAGCTAATCCTGCACGGACCGAGCTCCTGTATGCAAATTACCTGCATTTTCAGGTGAAAATCATGCAAATGAGGGTAATATGCCATCTAGGAAGCTGGCAGCCATCCGTGCAGGGTGAGTGCTGTGTGCAGAAATGTACTCGGTTAGTAACCGAGTATAGTTCTGCAATTTACAAAACGGAGCTATGACAGTACCAAATAAAGGCTGCATATCATTGAGGAAGCATGCCAATGTCCAAGTAGAAGGCCATTGGCATTGCAAAATGTAAAAAAAATAAATAAACAACTTTTAATTTTCTTTTTGCTGAGCTCGCCTAGTTAAGCATAGGGCAGCGACGCGCAAACGGGATCGGGGGAAATTAATAAAATAAACCTAAAATAAGCATTCTAACTAAAATCAGTATTTTGGCATGCAAGTCAATAGCAGTCAGAAGACAACCTGGCCAGTGAGTAATGGTTGCTAAGGGGGGAGGCTCAGTGTGGAACATGTATTAACAGGCAATACTATGCAAATGAGGGAAGGGTTAGTGAATCCCAGATTTTCTCAGGGTGTGAGGCAGGTCCCAAGAGTGTAAGAGTATAAATAGCTGGGTGCAAGACTAGGATATAGGTGACATCATGGGGGTGTGTGTAAGGCATACCGTAAGTGGATTGGAGACCTGTGGCTCGGGATCACTCCTAGCATAGCACAGCTAAGCTGGGGTGTGTCTAAACCTGCCTAGCACTCTTTACAAAGTGTAGGCGGGTGTGCATGCCACGCACAGGGTTGTACAGGAAGAAAAAGGAATTTAAATCAGGAAAAAACAGCTCTGTGCACATTTGAGAACTCCGTTTGTGTGGCGCGCACATGGGCCTAAACAGGGAGGCAATGGGAAGGGAAAACAGCAGTAAGAAGGTAATCAAGGAAAACTAGCTGAGCTGCCAGGTGAAATCTATCAAAATCAGCTAATCACACAGAAAGCAGACCCGCCCAGCCCAGAACGCCACTATAAACCAAGCAAACACCTACCCCCTGGTTTTTCCACACTCTACACCACCGGTGTATACAAGCAGGGACATTTTAAATCCAAACCTACAGAATGAGAAGGGCTGCAGCAGGCAACATAGAACAACATGTGCAAGAGGCTGATGGTGGTGAGGATGTCAATGCTGCCGAACAACCCACGGTGAGGAGACAGAGAAGAGTGTACAGACTCAGGGTAACCTACCAGGGGCTACATGAGCTAGAGATAGTGGAGCGCTAAAGTGTGGACAGAGACCTCCTACAGTAAATTGTTGAGCTGTGCAGACCACACCTGACACACCACACTGGCCGAGGGGAACCCATCCCAGTGGATACCAAGGTATGTGTAGGCCTAGGTATACTAGCCACAGGTACGTCCCAAACTACAACTGGGGATAACATGGGTATCTCACAGGCATCAGCATCCAGTGTATTCCACCAGTTCCTGGATGCCATATCAGCACATGCCAGTGAGCACGTATATTTCCTCAACACACGTGAGGTGTTGACCCGCGATATGCGTCTTTTCCACCAAATAGCTAACTACCCTGGGGTAGTGGGTGCTATAGACTGCACGCACTTATGCATCAAAGCACCACCTGGTGAGCAGGGTAGGGCCTATATCAACCGCAGGGGCATCCCCTCCATCAACTGCAAGGTCGTTTGTGATGCCCAGGGCATTATACTGAATGTATGTGCTGGCTGCCCTGGAAGCTATGACAAGTCACACATATGGCAACTGATGCAGCTGTACCACAGATTTGCCAATGTGGACATCCCCTACGGTCACCTAGTGGGGTATGCTGGGTACCCACTGGAGCCGTGGCTGATGACACCCATCAGAAATACAGACACATCTGAACAACAACTCCATAATGATGCACATGCACAGGCCAGTCATATAATAGAGCATGTGTTTGGAAAGCTCAGGTCACGGTTCTGGTGTCTGGACACATCCGGTGGAGCCCTGCAGTATTCACCAGCTACATGTACCCAAATAGTAATGGTATGTGCTATGCTACACAATATGATCCTGCGGAAACAACTGCAGTAGGAACAGCATGGGACAGGGCCACCCAGCCCCCCTCCAGTGCCAAGGCCTGTACAGGTACAGAGTGACTCAGAGGAGGAACAACCTGAGCCTGCTCCAGTAGGCAGAGCATGCTCAGTATACCCTGGCCTTGGCAAAGAGGCAACGCATAGCATATGCACTGACACAGTAGGGCCCCAGGGAATGACACCTCCCTCTGACTTGCACAGACAGTAAAAGGATGCCATACATGACACTACCTGTGCCCAACCATGTACAGGGAGTGTACTATGTGCATCTGACATAGCCAGCCCTCCAGCACCATCCTCAAGTCCAGCACACTCTCAAGATAAGTCAATCAACCTACCAATTGTCAAATGGAATAGAATGTGTTTTTACCTGTAGCTATGGTATGGATGTGAACATGCAAGGGAATTGGGTGGCCAGATGTCAAGGGAGCAGAGAGTAGAAATCCATAGTGGCAGCATGAGATCTATAACACATACTGGAGTCAGCATAGTAGCCAGTACTACACAGGGTGGCAAAACCAACTGCAGGAAATGGCCTGAGCAACAGGGGTGTCCATAAGAGCTACACATACCAGTCAGAAAGGATCACATACCCAGCAACAGTCTCAGCCAGCAGGACAGGTGAAGACAAACACAAACAAATGCTGTACTATGGCCTCCAAATGTGCCCTATGGTGAACCCCTCCCCCAGGCCTACACAGACAGACTGCAGCAGGCCAGGCAGTCAGATGTAAGTTGTGAAGGCTAAGATGTCAGACACTAATATGTAAGCAAACAAAGCTAGGATCTGTAATACACTGGTTAGCCCTAGCCAGCAGGATAGGTAAGACTGCAGACTGAAATGGAGTACCTGAATTACCAGTACAGTCCTAGCAAATGTGTACAAGTGTCAGGTGCACCCCCCCCATCTAACGTACACATAGAGTAACAGTCAGGTGTGCTGCCTCACTCCTGTGTAGAACAGTAGAAACAGTCAGATGTCCCCCCCTGCTATGCATAAATGTAGCAACAGTCAATGGCAAATGGCTAATGGATACCCTGCAGACACAGCATGCTACCTGTTGGTGTACAACAAAAGGTCAGCACCGCAGTACAAACAAACTGGATATGGTCCACACATGCAACACAGATGCCCATACAGGGCATGCTCACACACAGAGGAACGAAGGCAATGTCAGTCAACAACATACTGAGAGGTCATACTGGGCATGCTCACACACTTAAACACATGAAGGCCATGTCTGCAAACACTAGTGGATCAGACATATCTGGAAGTTGCAGTTCTCAGTGTGAGCATATGTCAGTATGCACCACTCCTGCCTTGCACACACAGTGGATATGAATGCAGACCAATATGTAAGGACAACTCACTATAATAAGCCACAGGTGCATGGGTATAAATGTGTGGAAGAGGGTGACCATGACAAGGAGCCATGTGGGCCTGTCTAAACTGGCACACAGCCTAAGGGCCCCCAACACATGAGGTGCGGATGTAACCCACTGCGGATACAAGCCACCAGTACCAGTTAGCATGATAGACTATGTGGTGTACATGCCAGCTGTACATCAAGACTGTACAAGGAAGCAGTCATCTAGTAGCTGTATACACATACCTGTGACATATGACCCCATGTGTGCCCGCATGTGGCATGTCAACCCCTACATAAATGGGGTATGGCCCATGCACACACTGACCTCCCCATTGCAGTAGTATGACAAGCCTTCTGAGGTCATCCAATGTGAATTACACCTTTGGGAGAGCTATAGCTCAGTAAAATGCATGGCGCATTCCATAACTGTGTGCGGCTGTAGTGAAAAAGTAGTTAGGTAGTAGCACCAACCCCAGACCTGTCAGTTGCGTGAGTGTGTGTTTATGTGTGTGCCTGTCTGCCTCTGACTGTGTAGAGTGAAATGCTTGTTAGGCTATTCACACTCTGTGCAATACATATATTCAACTTTGGCAAGGCTGCTGATGTCACTCACCTAGAAGTACACCTCTGGGAACATAATAGTCCTGTAATCTCTGTGGCATGTCCTATAACTGTATACTGCTGTCGTGTGATAAACTAGTTAGGTAGGTGTTCAATCCCAGCCCTGGCAGCTGTGTGTGTGTGTGTCTGACGGGGTAGAGAGCAATGCTTTTTAGGCTACTCACACTCCATACAATACAAAAACTTTACTTTGCCAAGGTTGCTGATGTCACTCATCTAGAAGTACACCTCTGGGAAATTGATAGCCCAGTAATTGCTGTGGTGCATCCTGTAACTCATACTGCTGTAGTGTGATAAACTAGTTAGGTTGGTGTTTGAACCCCAGCCCTGGCAACTGTGTGTGTTTGTGTATGAGTCTGTGTGTGTGTGTCTGACTGGGTAGAGAGGAATGCTTTTTAGGCTACTCACACTCCATGCAATACAAATACATTACTTTGCCAAGGCTGCTGATGTCACTCATCTAGAAGTACACCTCTGGGAAATTGATAGCCCAGTAATCGCTGTGGTGTGTCCTGTAACTGCACATGGTTGTAGTGTGATAAACTAGTTAGGGAGGTGTTTGAACCCCAACCCTGGTAGTGTGTGTGTGTGTGTGTGTGTGTGTGTGTGTGTGTGTGTGTGTGTGTGTGTGTGTGTGTATCTCTGACTGGATAAAGAGCAATGCTTTTTAGGCTACTCACACTCCATACAATACAAATACACTACTTTGCCAAGGCTGCTGATGTCACTCATCTAGAAGTACACCTCTGGGAAATTGATAACCCAGTAATCGCTGTGGTGCATCCTGTAACTGTGAACTGCTGTAGTGTGATAAATTAGTTAGGCAGGTTTTTGAACCTCAATCCTGGCAACTGTTTGTGAGTGTGTGTGTCTGACTGGGTAGAGAGCAATGCTTTTTAGGCTACTCACACTCCATACAATACAAATACACTACTTTGCCAAGGCTGCTGATGTCACTCATCTAGAAGTACACCTCTGGGAAATTGATAGCCCAGTAATCGCTGTAGCACATTCTGTAACTGCGTACTGCTGTAGTGTGATTTAGAATGGTAGTAGTGTTCTATTTCCATCCATGCCAGTTCTGGATGTGATGTGTGTGTCTCAGTGTCTGTGTATGGAGCAATGCATTATAGGCTATTCACTCGCAGTACATTAGAAATGCCCTACTTTGGTAGTCCTGCTGATGTCATTAGCTGTGAAATACACCTTTGAGGAAGATGAACTTCAGTAATGTCCGTGGTGCATAATACAACTGCGTAATGTAGTGTAGTAAACCAGCTAGGTAGGGGTTTTACTCCCAGACATGACAGGTGTGTGTGTGTGTGTGTGTGTGTGTGTGTGTGTGTGTGTGTGTGTGTGTGTGTGTGTGTGTCATATCCTGTGTAGAGGGGGTTGTGAGTCTGTGACAACTGTGGGCAATGTGGAAGGGTTTTGCTAATTACATTTATGGTGGCCCTACTATATATCACAATGTCAACCATACAGGGATAACAGATGTAAATGGCTGAGAGGCTGGGGTGCAAAGCCATACCCATACATGTGACATCAAGGCCTGCCAATCACAGTTAGCAACCCCACTGTGCCTTCAAAGGTGACTCACAACGGGCATACCATGCCTGACAACATGGCCTATATGGACAGATGACACTGACATCAGGAAATGCTGTTAGCATGCTATCAATGTGGGTGCAGGGTAAATCTTCTGACCAGTACCACTCCCTGCTACACGTGTGCAAGACTGGCACATCTGATGATAAGTTGTGTTCACAGCATGGGCCAGACACCCCAGGTACAATTCCAACAGATTTTCTGTATCCAGGTCTCTTTGTAAGCTTCTGAGTCCCCCACAAGCTTTTCTGTGTTGGAGGGAAGCCTTCTAGCTTATCAGTGGGAGTGGTAAGCATCAGGTAGCCTACCTACCACAGGAAGAGTGGGTTTGGGCCCATAAATTGTAGTTTATTGGCCGTTTAGGCAGTTTTCCATTTCTTTCAACTTGCTGGCTTAAAAGCCTGTGTTTGCTCCCCACCTTTTCTGTAACTAGTCTAGTCCAGGTACAGATTTGCTGTATCCAGGAGTCTCTGTAAGCTTCTGAGCCTTCCCCCCAAGCCTTTCTGTGTTGGAAGGAAGCCTTCTAGCTTATCAGTGGGATTGGTAAGCATTAGGTAGCCTATCTACCACAAGAGGAGTGGTTCCTGGCCCAGAAATTGTAGCTACTGGCCATTTGGTCAGTTTTTCCCCATCTCCTTCAACTTTCTGGTTTAAAAGCCACTTGCGCTCGTTTCCCACCTTTCCTGTTACTAGCCTAGTCCAGATACAGAGTTGCTGTATCCAGGACTGCTGGTAAGCTTCTGAGCCCTGAAAGCCTTTCTGTGTTGGAGGGAAGCCTTCTAGCTTATCAGTGGGAGTGGTAAGCACTAGGTAGCCTATCTACCGCAAGAGGAGTGGTTCTGGCCCAGAAATTGTAGTTTATTGGCCGTTTGCGCAGTTTTTTTCCATCTCTCTCAACTTTCTGGTTTTAAAGCCCATGTTTGTGCTTGATCCCCACCTTTTTCATAACTAGTCTAGTCCTGGTACAGATTTGCTGTATCCAGGACTGTTTGTAAGCTTCTGAGCCCCCCAAGCCTTTGTGTTGGAGTGCAGCCTTCTAGCTTATCAGTGGGAGTGGTAAGTACTAGGTAGCCTGTCAACCACAAGAGAAGTGGTTCTTGGCCCAGGAATTGTAGTTTATTGACCATTAGGGAAGTTGTCCATCTCTTTCAACTTTCTGGTTTAAAAGACCACATCTGCGCTCGTTTCCCATCTTTCCTGTAACTAACCTACTGGAAAGCACTAGAAAGCCTTAAACTGATATGAGCCTTCTAGCTTAAAAGAGAGACTTTGGAGTGATTGAGTATCAGTTTTCTGTATTTTCTTGCTGTACTTAACCATTTTCCGCCTAAACTCTGATTTTCCAGCACTTATTGTGATTTAAAAGCTTGTTTTTTCACATATTGTACTTATTTGATTGCCTGTACTTTTAAAAGGTTGTTTTTGTTAAATAAATTGTTTAAATGTTGTAGGATATACACTAAAGTGCGATAGCCTTTTCTGATCGCTTGCAGTCATTTAAAGCTGTTTTAAGTGTACTTTTTACTGTTTTTGCCTTATCTTTTAAAAAAAAATAAATTTCTTGTTTCCCGCCTTTCTAAGCTAGTATAGTCCAGTTTTCAGGCAAGTGCTGAATTCAGGGCTGTGTTACAAGTTTCTGAGTTGCCCATACCTTACTTGGATAGAGGGAAGTTTATCTGTTCACCTGTGAGAGAGGGGAACTTTGAGCAGCCATCTGTCCCTGGAGGAGTGGTTCCAGCCCAGAAGTTAGTAGTTTAAAAAACGCATTGCACAGTTTTGTGCGCCGGGCAGCACCAATTAGCTAGGGTTAAATTATTCCAGGCTCCACTAAGTCTCCTCTTCAGTTTTTGACTTGAAACTAGTCTAACTCTCAACCTAAGCACTCAAAAAGCATCCTACAGTCCAGCACTTACTCAGACCTAATAGCAAGCACTAATATACCCCGACACTTGACTGCCCAGCAGGGCAAGGCTCTTTGTCCACCCCTCACCAACCAAGTGACTAAGCAGCTCACCCTACTATTCAGGCATGACCAAAGGGCAACTTCAGGTGTACTCTCCAGTCCAGCTGGTGAATCTGGGTATCCTGAGGCAATGTTACAACTGCCTGATGTACACAGGCAGCCTTCTCCTCCTACCACAAAACACTAACATATGTGAGAGATGCAATTATACAGCCAAACTGGAGGTTAAGGTATCTCCACCCAAGACTGGAACAGACAGTCATGAGGAGAAGGTTAACATTTGCACCACACCTCCAGCCTCACATAGACCTACTAAACCAGCACTGGCAAAAAATACACATGTTGTTGTTGTTGTGCCTTTTGGCTTTTCCCGGTTAGGGGTCGCCACAGCAGAACTCCGGTCCACTAGTGATTGGCAGTAGATTTTTACGTGCTGAGTTGCCGGCGCTGATGCACATCCTTCAATGAAGGTACGCCCATTCATACATGTCTCCACACAGAAGACACTCTAGCTGAGAATTGAACAGGACAACATCTTACTGTGAGGCAACAACGCTACCACAGCACCACCACCGCAGTTAACAAATACACATAAATACACACAATCATACTCAGAGGCTCTGAATAAAAACCTGCAAAAGCATCAGAGAGCTCCAAAGCAGACACCCACAAAACCTGCACCTCCCGTCACAAACCAGACAACACATAAAACACAAAATCAATGTGCCACACAATCACAGCCCTTAAGGCATAATAACATACCTAACAAACTAGTAATAGGTGAATCAGTAGTCAGGCACACTGATGCCCCACTCACTAGGTTGGACAAGGAGAAGGCTACTGTTAGCTGCCTGTCGGGAGCCAGAATCCGCCACATAACACATGCACTCAGGTCACTCCAGAACAAGTACAAATATGACTCTGTCATTGTTCATGTTGGTGTGAATGACCTGAGCCATACCTCCCTGGACTACATGAAAAGAGACATGGAAGAGCTCTCTGATCATGTAGCCCAGGTGGGTATGACCCTGACCCTCACCAAGAATGATACCTCAGTATAAAGAAAAAATGATCAATTTCAACAATTGGCTAAGCTTCTGGTGTCAATCAAAGGGGATCCAGTGTCTGCCAGCCTGGGATGACATGCTCGACAAGCCGCATTGCTTTCCAAGAGATGGCTTGCACCTGTCACCCCTTGGCTTTCGAATACTGGCCAAGGCTCTTGCTGCCCCCATAGTGCCTTTTTTAGGCAAGGCTCAAAATTCAAACCCACCTCCGTAAACAGCACAAGTAAAAAAATGAGGGTTATGCTACTCAACGCCAGGAGTTTAAATCTCAAAATGCATGTGCTTGAAGCACTCCTAAGTATGGAGAACGTCAACATCTGTGCAGTAACTGAAACCTGGTTCAAGGCTCCAGAGAGCACTCCAGCACTACTGGGCTGCAACTCATACCACACATTTTGGCCACAGAACATGGACTGAAACACAAAAGGAGGGGGTGTATTCATATTCATTAAGGATACCCACACCTCCAGGTTAGTGGTGCATCATGATACCTCTGAGATCATCCATGTGCAACTAACATCAGGCAAATTTGCAATGCAAATTGTGGCCTGCTATAGATCACCCTCCATGACCCAGGACCACCACTCCACCTTTCTGGAGACAGTGGAAAAAATGAAGGTCCTACTGAACACCCTGATCCTGGGAGATTTCAATTACCCTACCATTAACTGGGAAAACTACTTGAGTACAAACTCCCAGGCTCAGCGCTTCCTGGAATTTATCAACTCAAATGCCCTGCATCAGCTGGTAAACTCCCCTACCAGAGGCCACAACATATTGGACCTGGTCATCACCAACATGGACGACAGGTGCTCCGTACCAGAGGTCAACCCGTCACTGGTTAGATCAGACCATAAACTAATCACACTGGATGTCCACACCCCACCACCACTCCCAACCAAGGAAACCACAGTGAAAAACTTTTCTAAAGCAAACTTCACCTTACTTAAGGCAGAGGTGGTAAGCTTCTCAGCCCCCACGTTAAAGGATAACACTGCCAAAAATGCAGAATCCTTTACAATTGCACTGTGTGAGCACCTACAAGGATGCATGGATCATGCCATCCCTAGCAAAACCAAGACTCACTCCCCTAAGAGAAGGAAACCAGTCTGGTGGACCCCTGCCATAAACAGGTTATACAACAAAAGGAGGAAACTACTTCAGAAAAAAATCAAATCCCAAGAAGGAAAGACATCCCTGATCAGTATCTGTAAAAAACTAAGGTCCCTCACAAAATCATCCAAGGCTAACTTTGAAAGAAAAATAGCCAAGGATTCAAAAGATAGCCACAAAGCCTTCTTTAGCTATATAAAGAATCTAAGTGGCAACTCTCAGATATGCTCTGAGATAGTGCAAAATAACACAAAATATACTGAACCTACTGATATTGCCAACATACTGGCAGATAGATTCAGTGCAAACTTCACCTCCCTCTCACCTTCAAAAGAGCCCACAAGAATACCGGAAAAGTGTAGAGTCCCGGAAATCACAGAAGCACAGGTGAAAACAGCCCTTTCAAAAGCCAAAAACACAGCATCAGTGGGGCCAGATGGTGTCCCAGGCTGCGTCTTGCACGAACTACAGAACAAACTAACCCCCCACCTAAACATGCTGCTCAACCTCAGCCTCTCCACAGGCTACATGCCCATAGAATGATGCACAGCAATGGTTATTCCACTCCACAAAGGAGGGGCCACAACTCACCCTGGTAACTATCACCCCATAAGCCTGGACTAGCCTGGTCTGCAAGGCTATGGAGCGCATCATCATGGAACTTATTAACAAAGACATTGAGAACCTCCAAACACTTGACCCGACCCAGTTCGGCTTTGTTAAGGGCATATCATGCCTACTAAACCTGGTTGACTTCTTCGAGACAGTTACCAAGGCCATAGACGAGAGAAAGGTGGCTCACACAGCCTACCTTGATCTCACCAAGGCGTTCGACACCATTCCTCACTCGGGTACTATAGAAAAACTCACCAGCCTGAACATAAATCCCTACGCCACAAGATGGGTTGCCAACTGGCTTACAGACAGAACTCACACGGTAAGAATAGCATGCTCCAGGTCTGACTCTGAACCAGTCACAAGTGTTGTCCTACAAGGCTCAGTTCTAGGATCCCCTACTGTTTGGCACATATTTCTCAGAAGTACAGGCAAACACAGGAGGACTATGGCTAACCAAGTTTGCCGATGACTGCAAACTGGGAGCCATAATTGACTCTCTGTCTGACATGGACATCCTCCAAAAAGGCCTTACTGAGACAGACACCTGGTATCAAAGTCATGGCCTTAAGCTAAATGCCAAAAAATGCATAGTCATCTCATTTGGGAAAAACAAAACACCCACGAATTACCACTTAGGTGGCAGCCCCCTTAATACAGAAGAGGTAATAAGAGATCTGGGGACCCAGGTAGATAGTAATCTCTCCTTTGACAATCATATTGCCAAAGTAGTTAGGAAATCCTTCCATGTGGCCCATCTAATTACTAAGGGGTTCACATCTAGAAATAAAGAGGTTATAGTGCCACTCTACTCGTCAGTCATCAGACCCATCATAGAGTACAATGCCCCATTTGGGATGTAGCTCACAAGACACTTCCAACAGATTGAAAGACCACAAAAGCACCTCACCAAGAGGATTACTGGCCTCAAACATATGTCCAATGAAGCCCGACTGAAAAAACTCCGGCTGTACTCTGTGGCCTATCGCTTACTCAGAGGTGATCTCTGCCTGACTTACAAAGCCACATCCTACTCAGAATTGATGGACATGCTCCACATAAAGAAATCCAAGTCACTGCAAGCCACGCACTCTAGTGAGCTAAACATCACCACAACAATAAATAGAACATGCTGGAGGGATAGATTCCTGTCACAGAGACTCCCCATGCTTTGGAACAAAAGTCCTAGCTACATTAGGCAGACCCCCTCACTAACACTCTTCAAGAGAAGCCTTGAGGAGTGGATGGGTAACAGAAAATACACCCCTGAGATCACTTCATTGGCTCTGCTTGACAGAGGCTCAGTTAATTGATCAATGGGGCGGCAAAAGCCGACACACTCTGGCTGGGCTTATAAATACCCTCGGACAGATAGCCTAGTACCTACCTATGAACCTATGTCACTGTACATGCATGTGGGAGGTGTGCACATCCTAGACACCGTCCAAGTCATGGACTAGGGAACACATACATGGCAAGTGATGCACAGCATTGGCCACACACAATAGTCATCCAGGTGCCTGGAAGACAGATGCAATACCCACCTGTGCAGGCAAATGCAGAAGCTACAGGCCTGTGCCACAATGCAGACCATAGTCATGGTCTGATACCAAGGTATACCCATCACCTACCCTTTTGTAGCATGCTGGCACTGTTGGCCACCACACACCTGTGCAAACATGCACCCATGCATGTCCAAACTGGACCCTGTGTGTTCGTGTGTGTGTTGCATGGTGCGTATGTCCACATCCATGTGCACTACACCCCCAGGGCATAGTGAAGCATGCCGCCTTATGTCTGACACTCCCTCATACTCACTGCTCATACGACCTCCATATCACCTGTGTGGTGCATGTGTTCCCTGTACATTGATGTGTTGTGGAAATCCCACTAGTGATGGGTTGCACTCCTGGCCCTGACGAGTGTGTTAATGTGTGTGTGTGTCCCTGCGTGAGTGTGCCTGTGCTGACGCTGGCACCTGTTCATGGAGACAGGCACGCGTACGTCACCTATGGTATATCTACCATATCTTTGTTGCAGATGCCACTCACCATCACATATATGTTCCAAGTGCTCCCCACAAGATAACCCATGTGACACATCCAATAACAGTATCAGACTGTGATAGCACTACATAGCTGTCAGGTGCTTGATACCCTGTGCTGGTAGGTGTATGACACAAACATGCATTGGTTTTACCCTCCCACCCCTCCCTGACATGTATTCACCTCTGCCTGCCTCCCCCACTCCCTCTCTGGCAGATGTGGAGGCCCACACCTGCATTGCTTAGGCAGCGGCATGTGTATTTAACATGATGCTCATGATCAGCTGATGGCCTCTGCATGAATTGCAGGATTTCCCTTACCAATTGCATGTAGAACAGATGTGGTAACATTCCCATAGCCAATTGTAGGGAAATGCACTCCAGTACCTGGGAACATCCTGGTGGTGTTGGCCTGTCTGTCACTGTGAGCAGGAGCTAGAACTGTCATTTGGCAAACAGCATTTCAGATGGGTTGGGGATTTACCTCTAACAACATACACTGTGGGAAGAGGGCAACAAACAGGAAGGGGATGTGCCTGACCTGATTACGAACTGTAAGTGCTGCTATACTTCATATGGAGTAATGTTGGATTAACAGTGTTTGTCTGGATATGCCTGTCGTACATGTCACAATACCTGCCATGTCAGTTCCATGTATATCAGGAATCCCCATCTGCAGGCTCATCTGCAGACTGAGCAGTGTTGTGCCTTTGGTGTCATGTGTTAGCCACAATGCATCTATCTGTGGAATGCAGAAGGTACTGTGAGGATTGCAGTCTGTTGATGGTGAAGGCCATGACAGTTACTGCCTACATATCCCTCACTGGATATATGTTGCAACAAACCCCATTACAATGGTAGATTAATGAGGGTATCACAGCAACATGTCTATATTGGCCCTGTGTATGTGCTGTCAGCCACACCTCTGTCAACCTTTGTACATATGTCGTGCATGAAGTGGTGCATATGTGCTGTACACCGTAAATAGGGTCAATAGGGTCACCGTAAATAGGGTCAACATATCTGATAACATGCAAGTGATATATCAGAGTGCTACACATGTTATGTACAGTAGGGGTTACACTTAATGCCATGCCCTGGAAATCCTGTGGATGTTTGTACAATACTGAGGTTTGTGTTGTGATGGTGAATGTCGGCAGTGTGTGTATTATTAATATGTACCATGGCCTGTGTACAGACTATGGTAAATGTCATTGTTCTAGCACCCCTTCTATCTGTTGTTACATGCTGCTCCACTGTATGGTACTGTATTACCTTACATTTGTGTAGGGCCAAACACACACATGTCCCATATCACATACAGCCATCAGACCAGACTGTATAGCAGCCCAGTATATGTAGGGTCAGTCTGTGATTGGCACATATGAGGATGGTGTAGGACAGAGAGTCCATATACTGTACTATTATGCTGTGTACCATATGTGGCTGTGGCTGTGTTCACATTGGTTGTGGTTATGCACTGTCACACAGGTGTATCCCACCCTGTGCTGTGACATGGTTGTCAAGCCTGCTATATATATGCAGGTACTGTACCATGATAACCTTAGGATGTCTGTCAGTAGCCAGTTGCACACATGTTATGAGCAGATGTCACCTTCCACACACATAGTGTCTGTGACAACAACCCCAATGACAGTAGCAAATGTCTATTAATATACCAGCTATACATACCAGACATCCCCCTGCACTACTACATTGGGACTATAGGGGCTGGGGTAGGGCTACACTCCATGTCCAGGGCATATGGTGGGATGATATGGACATATCTGTATCCAGATAGCCATATATTTATGTGAGTGCACATGTGTAGTACTTCCAATTACCACTGTCATGGCAACCACCCACTATGAATCCCTACATCATGTGGGCGTATTCCCTGTGTGATGGACATCCTTCCTGTGTGTGGGTATCAATGTTAGAGACAGCAGGTAAAAATACCTCTTACAGGAGAACATGCAAACTCAGGGCAGCCACATATATGTAGGAGGATCAGGACATACAGACATACTGTGAGTAGAGTGTTGTAATGCTTTGCATAGTACTGGTGTTACAGGGTGTGTGTGTGTGTGTGTGTGTGTGTGTGTGTGTGTGTGTGTGTGTGTGTGTGTGTATGTGTACATAATAGTTTACCTTGGACTGCAGTCTGTCTGCATAGCTTACTACTGTGGGCCTATCCTCTAGCTGGACAGAGGTGTGCCTATCATGTGTTGTTTGTCCACCACACAGGTCCTGTGTCAGATATTACACTGGCAGTGTGTGTGTTGCATGCCAGCAGTACATGGCTATATCCATTTGTGTACCTAATGTTGTATTCCTGCATAAGGATATGTTGCAACACATCCTGTAACACCAGCATGTTGCAGGGTGTGTTACTGCAATATTGCGGGTATGGGCCTGCATTCCTGCTTTTGACCTCCACATATATGGCACCCTTTGTCCTGCTGTGATACAGGTATGGGTTGTTAGGTAATGGCCTATCATTAAACGTTGCTAGCATTCCTACAATCATCCCAGTCATAGCGTGGGCACCCACATTTGTTGTCCAGGGACCATACATGTGACAGATACATCGACATTACCACAAGTAATGAATGTCCCCCTAGGCCTTGACTACAGGGTGTAATTGGAGGCTGCTGAACTACATTTGATATTGTTGACTGTTACATATCGTGCAGGAAAATCAGTTGTCAGCTGTTGTACGAATTGAAGGGCTTAGCCTGGACACCATAGTATGATATATATCTGCACTGTCTGCATCGACTGTTTTGTGTGGGCCTTGCATCCATCACTGGTTATATACATCAACATCCATGTGCTGTCAGTAATGGCATACATTATTGTATGGTACACAAATAAAGGTTGTCTGTGTATACATACCTGTGTGTCGTGTCATGTCCTTTGAATTGTGAGTGGATATATGTGCAATGGAAGTATCCCCTTTGTGGAGCTGGTTGCCACACCACACCTGTCACAGGTACCGGTTACATGGCTTGTGGCTGGGGATATACATTGCACCCAGTACATCCACACTACTGCTACACATGTGTATATGTGTATGTACCCATATATCTCATATATGCTATCTCTCTCTTTATATATATATATATATATATATATATATATATATATATATATATATATAGCTGCACATAATTGTCAATGTATGGATATGTGTACATATCTGTACCGTTGTAATGTGTAGCCCTTCAACATAGTACATTCCCTACTGTACAATAGCGTATTTGCATGATATGTTAAAGATATTGGCCTGACATGTACAGGTGACATGGAAAACTGTTAGAGCATTTAGCTGTGTTGTGGTGGGTCCTGCTGTCAAGTACTGCATGGGCTGGATATTGGATTGCACAGCATATCCGTTAAGGCTGGGGGGGTTACATTGCAGTAATTACCAGGTGTCCCTCATGTGTGCCCCTACCCCCATTAACTGTGCTCATGGTCTGTTATGTAGTACGGATGGGCCAGGAGTCCATTCCCATGTGGAAATCATATACACATGTCTATCTGTATATACATACACATATATCTATCTATATATATATATATATATATATATATATATTTTTTTTATCTATATCTGCATAAGTACATATGTTACACTCCCATATATAGAGGGATAGAACTGGACATTGATATGGCTCTAGCTATGTATATGTATCCATATATATGTGTATGTATGTGTGTATATATATATATATATATATATATATATATATATATATATATATATATATACATACACATATATATAGATAGGTATACACTGAACATATTAATCTATCTCTGTACGATTGCTGTTATATGGTTATTTGTGAGTCATACATACATATATATATATATATATATATATATATATATATATAGCTGTCTATCTCTCTACATTAACAGATGTATAGCTGTCCATATGTCCATGCATGTTCGGCCTATATGTGTGGCCTGTGCCTCATTTTCTTGGCAATTGACATGGATGACCTTAGGACTGAGGTCAGTCATTCATGCCAACACGTACGTGTTTCAGACGTATCATCTCCAGCATTATATGTGTTCTACCGCATATAACTGTGTAACTTGTAATGTTTGAAGTGTATTAGAGCAGGATATGACAGATATCCCTATATGTACCCACATTATGGTGCACTGTGTCCGTGAGTCATGCATTAAGAGGTTGTGTGGTGTGTTATTACTACATTCCCTGTGCTGTTGACTGATTGTGCTGGATGATATGTATGTGGAATGACTGGTTATGTACATCTGTCATGGTTTAATGGTAAATCACGTAGTGTATGATGTGCAGCATCCTGGGTGTGGCCCTTCCACAGGCTGTATCTTGTGTTTCAGGGCAGAACACCAGCTGTTGGATACAGAGTGAGTTAGGGACATTTGAGAGGTCGTATGCGGGTATGCGCATGTATGTGCAGAGCTAAGCAATGCTAAACTTGGGTTGCATTACCTTACACTCAGCTAGCATCTACTTAGCTCAATCTATTTAGGCAATGCTTACCCGTGTGAATACACGTACACATACTTACAACTGCATATCCATGCATACTACTGCTATGTGCTTACACATGCTTACTAGTGCCTTAGTCAGTATGACACTTCACATGCGCATTTAAGGCAGTACTCCTGTGCAAATATGAATGTTACTTAGTAGGTTATATAACACAACAAAGTTAACATATGGATATCACATGGAAAATAGGATGTGCTGCAGTGGGACTCGACCCAGGAATGCGTGCCCATTAGGCAGATGGTCTGGCCACTACACTATTGCTGTTTTGCTTTGTTTGCATATGTCTACCATAATGTCATACCCATATTCCCTTCCCCCAGCCCCCGAGTTCCACGTATACAGCATCCATCCATTCCCCGGTTGCTAGCCCTGCCATACTTCACCTCCACACATTTCCCTCTCTGCACATCTCGGTACACATCCAGTATACTGTCCCCACCCAAGTGTCTCCAGGCTTTTCATCATTTTAGTCCATGTATGTACCTGCCTTCCCCTGATCCTCCTCCAATACTGGTGGTGACATTGATGTGATGCACAACTGTTGGTTCATCCAGCCAGGGAAGGACCTGTTGTTGTGTCAAGAGTAGACTTAGCTGGTCTACAGTGTTTCTCCAACTGGTAGCATCCTGCCAGGGTATTGTGTAGCAGCGGTTTGCTCACACACCTGGACAGCCTCATCTCCCTATTCCATGGTACCAACACTCCAGGTGTGACATACTGTGTATGAAGCATGCTCACATGCCCCCACGGTGTGCAACATAGATCATTATTCCCTTCAGTATTATGCAGGACTACTGTTCTCATAGTATGATTGGACAGGCACTGTTCTGTGCTGCACATAGATGGCTCATAATACTGTGGTTAAGCAATGGACACATGTTATGGTATTAATCTACACACTTATATACATTTCCTATACAGTTGGATGCCTGTGCTGGATGATGTGTTTGTGATCACAGCAGCTGAATGTGTATCCTCCAAGGCTTAGTGGAACTCATGTCTACTATAGTGTACAAGGTCAGGGGTTTGTAACCTGGTAGTGCAGATTATTTTGTTAATGGCCACAACAGCTGTTGGCTACAGAGTGACTAAGGCACTGTAGAACATTTGTAGATGGGTATGCGCTTGTTTGCTCGAAGCACAGCATTACTGACCTCTGGTTGTGGCATCTTGCCCTCATTTAGCCTCTACAGTGCTTCACCAGTGTGGTACTCGCATACTGGCAGCCAAACAGGCTTATACCTACTTGCTCCCGCATACACACATGCAACATTGTGCATTTTGTTCACATCTGTCAACCGGGACACTCGGACTGTATGCTTGTCCATTGTCAGTAGTGGCCCGGGGTATAGAGCTCCACATTGACTCCAGCTACAGATCCTAATTAATACTAGGGGGATCACATTCATAGAGGGTAACAGACATAACATAGCTACATCCCCCATTAATCATGCTTAGTTTATGTTAAACTGTTAGTATTATCTATGCTTAGGTCAGGTTTACATGTCAGGTATGACTGCTGACAAAGGTCAGTTTAAGGTGAGGTTGGATTCCTGTTTCACATGTCAGGATAGGTTACATACAGATATTTTGGGTAGGTGTAGTTATTCCATACCTGTGTGGTACAGTAGAGGTGGAACAGCTAAGGAGTAGGTAGGTAGGTAGTGGGGGTGACATTGTAACTGTATAGTAGCCTGTAGGTATAATTGGATGGGGAGCAATAGGGAAGGTATGTTGGATGTTGGGATTTGTATGTGAGGCAGGACAAGAGATGTTGGTATCACTAGCTGATGTAGTGGTATAGAGTGGTGAGCCTGTGCTGCTCCAGGTGTGCTTGTGATGTTTATTCATGTGTTAGTTACATGCATCCTGTGGGACAGCTGTGATACTACATGTGGGTTGGGGTTTCAGATACTGGCAGTATAGTGGGGGAAGAGGGTGTCACCTAAGTGTACCCGTAGATATTAATAAGAATGGAACAGGGGCTGATAGGTACATGGTGTGCATGGGGCACAAAGGGGGGTGTTAGTAGGGGGATTATCCAGGGATGTGCAGGGTGGCTGCAGGGAAGATCCAAAGCTGGCCATATTGTCTACAACAACAGCTGTGCATATGCACTGCATTTGGTGTTGGCGTTGGACACTCACACCCCTGGGTGGGGGTGAGGACTTCAATAATACATTCTGATGCCTATTACATCAGCTTACATGCCTACAGTGGGGTGTTGCAACCATGTGTTCTAGGTGTTGTGTAGTGGGTAATGCAACAACACATATGGTTATATTGTACTTTGCCATGTATGCTGGACTATGCTGCGGTGGAACCTATATTGGGAATGGCTGCACATTAGGCATAAGCATGCCTGTCAACTGTACAGAATCCATGGCCTGTCCAGAGTTTGCTTCATAATATTGGTGTGTTCCTCTTACAATCTGCACCTGTCTGGCAAATACCTGAGAACTGGCGTCATTAAATACAGACAAGTAATTGGGTTTAAGACTCCACATCCTTCAGACGAGTCATGCTAATGCATAACCTATTATTCTATCAGCTTTCTAAGGTTGTAAGTGGAATATATACTTTCTGTCCATATTTGTCCCCCCAACGGTTTAGGTTATGTCCAGTGGTTTAGCTGTAAGAGGTTGAGAGGTATGGGCATGAACTCTTCCCAATTCTCAATATTATTGACATCCTCGGGGCAGTCCGAATACAACTGAGCCAGCAAACACCTGCACGCATAGGCCCATGATTGCATATCCATAGTTCCTCCTCCAGGCCCTCCTCTACAGCACTCATCTTTACTGTGTGTGCAGGTGGGGTCTAACCACACTACTACATACTGCCCACTCTCCATGTGTCAGGACCCAAAGGCTCATGTCGTACGTTGTCTCGGCCCATGGGATATCAGGCTTGCACAACCTAGTGGACCATGTACGTATACGGCCTGGTTGGATAAATCGTTACAGAGACCGACTCCGATTATCATTAATTTTTGGGGTGTCCCACAAGGGACATTGATGTCTTTGTTTCAAGATTAGACGTGGCAGGTCTCTCCCACTGGTAGTATCCTGCCTGCGGTCTGAGAAGCAGTGGTGTGCTTGCTTGTATCGTGTGTTTGTATGTTTCACCTGTGTAGGTGGGGGGGTTGATGCTATGTGTTACACGTCTGTTTTATTGGACCCCCTTGTTTTCTAGTCCTGAGGAGCTTTTCTCCCCGGGTGTCTGCTGTAAATGAGCCAGAAGCTCAGCCAGACATACCCGGTTAACAGATGTGATTTAAATACATAATTCAATTAATATCCTAGCTATCTATATGTGTATGTTTACACACATATATACATATATATTTCTACATATCTATATACATATATATGTATATATCTGTATTTGTATGCATGTATATATATATATATATATATATATATATATATATATATATATATATATACACACATGTTTAACGACATATGAATGTATGGGTGTCTGCATATGTATATATCTATATGTGGGTTTTTAGTTATATTCTGACTCTGTATGTACACATTTGTACTACAGAGGGGGGTAGGTTTCACTCCATGTAGGTATGGGTATATATACACACACACTTCTACAGTTGTACATATACATGTGGTTATTCCATTCTTTGCCATGTCCAATAGACTGTGCTCCAGTGGGACTCGTAGCGGGAGTGGCTGTCTGTTGGGTGGCATCCCTGCCCAATGAACACTATTGCTTATAGCTCTGGGTCGGTCTACATAACCCACCCCAGCCAAAACCTGCTCAGCATGGCTCATAATTTCATACCCATAGTTCCCAATCCACACATCCTCTTCAGCACTCTTCCTTACTCTGGGTGCAGGTCGGGTCTGGCCACACCTGTGCACTGTACCCACTCCCCACTTCTCGGGACCCATCACGTATGTTCTCCGCCCCATGGATCATCAGGCTCCCCCTACCTTGTAAACTGGAAACATGCGTGGCCTGCCCTTCGACATCGGTGTAATGGCAGGAAACTCAAATATGTTTGACTTTTTGGGTGTCCCACAGGGGACATACATGTCTTTGTTTCAAGATTAGACTTTGCGGGTCTCTCCCACTGGTAGTATCCTGCCTGTGGTCCAGGAAGCAGTGGCTTGTTTACTTTTATTGTGTGTCTCTATTTTCACTGGTCTAGCTGGGGGGGAGGGTTGATGCTGCGTGTTACACATTTGTTGACTGGACCCCTCACCCCCAGTTGCACGGCCTGTGAACATATATAATTCATAACTACTGTATCATATCCTAGCTATATACATGTGTATATTTACACACACACACAGACACACACACACATTATATATATATATATATATATATATATATATATATATATATATATATACACACACATTACTATATACAGATATATCTGTATATGTATGCATACATGTATATATTTATATATTGCTGTCTATATATATGTTATGACATATGGGTGTATGGGTACCTGCATATTTATCTATATGTGGGTATGTGTATGTATTCTGTCTCTGTATGTATAAATTTGTACTACGGAGAGGGAGAGGTATATCTCCATGTAGCTATAGGTAGATATACACACACATACCTGTACATATATACATCTACATCTGGTTATTCCGTTCTTTGCCATGTAGATTAGACTTTGCTGCAGTGGGACTCATAGTGGGTCTGGCTGCTCATTGGGCGATGCCTCTGCCCAATGAACAGTTTTGCTTACATCCCTGGGGCTGTCCGTATAGACCCACTTCAGACAACACCTGCACACCTAGACCCATAACTGCCTACCCATATAGTTCCCCCACCTGCACCTCCTCTACAGCACCCATCCTTACTCTGGGTGCAGGTCGGGTCTGAACACACCATTACACACTGCCTACTCTCCACTTCATGGGAACCATGTCATATGTTGTCTCGACCCATGGGTAATCAAGCTTCCCTTGTAATCTGGGTATGTATACACCCTGGCCAGAATGGTCTTCGCACGAGATTACTCCCATAATATGTCAATTTTTGGGGCGTCCCGCAAGAGACGTTCCTGTCTATGTACCAAGATTAGATTTTATGGGTCTACTGTGTACCCCCCTGGTTGTATCCTGCCTGTGGTCTGGGGAGCAGTGGTCTATTTACTTTGTTTGTGGGTTTGTGTGTATGTTTCCTCTGTCCACCTGAGGGGGGCTCATGCTACGTGTTACATGATTCTTGCTTGGGACCCTCACTTCCATTGGCATAGCCTGTGAAAATATATCATTCTTGTGTGCTGTATCCTATCACAGCTATATATCTGTGTATATCTATGCACACACACACACACACACACACACACACACACATATATATATATATATACATATATATATATATATATATATATATATATATATATATATATATATATATATATATGGGTCTACTAAAGTTGATTGAAAACTCACTTGACTTGAAATTAAATTACTAGGACCACTTCACTGAAAGCTCACTTCACTGAAAACTCATTTCTTTGAAACTTATTGGGGGGTGTGGGGGGCATAAACATTTTAAACTCTTCACAGTGATACTTGCAAGTGCAATAAATAAATGTTTCCAAAAGAGAATATGCCCCCTACACCCCCCCTACTTTATATACGAATTCCAGGGTTGTACTACAGTGGGGAAAAGGCCATTATAACTTTCAATGAAATGAGTTTCAGTCAAGTGAATTTTCAGTGAAGTGAGCTTTCAGTGAAGTGGTCCTGGTAATTTCATTTTCAATCAAGTGAGTTTTCAATCAACAGTAGCTGACCCATATATATATATATATATATATATATATATATATATATATATATATATATATATATATATATATATATATATATATATATATATATATATATATATATATATATATATATATATATATATATATATATATAAATATATATATATATGTATATATATATATATATATAAATCCATGTGGGTGTATGGGATGTATGGCCTTAATCTCCCTTATCTATGGCTTAGTGGTTAACTACTGTGACTATAGTGTACAGGGTCCTGGGTTTGAGCCTTGCAGAGGTAGTTTATTTTGTTGCTCAGCAGAACATGGGCTGTTGGATCCAGAGTGATTTAGGCACTTTAAAGCAGTTGTAAACAGGTTTGCGCAACGGTAAGCACTACTATCCCCCGGATACAGTTTCATACACTCAGGTAGCTTTTAATTTTCTTAATCTGTGTAGGCATTGCTTACCCCCACACAAACTCATTTAGAAACGCTTACTACTACTTATTTGTGCTTAAACCTGCTTACTAGTGCCTTATTGACACTGACACTTCACATCAGCATTTCATGCAGTACTCCAGTTCACATTTAAGTGTTATTATGTAGGTTATACAGCATAAAGATGTAAATATATGTTCATATACAGTTTTCACATTGAAAATTTGTGCTGCAGTGGGACTTGAAACAGGAATGCCTGTTCGTTAGGTGGATGCTCTAACCACTCCACTATTGCTGTGCTGCTTCATTTGCATATATATTCCTTGTTATCCTCTTCAACCTTTTCAGTGGCTTTAACCCTAGCTCAGCAAAGGGCAAACTGCACACGTATGGTTAGCTATACTCGGGGTTATAAAAAAATAAATACAAGGGTTTCTTCATTTTATTTCAATGTACTGTTGCTGTTGAATACATGGGGACTGATGGTGGAGATATGCGGACATCTATGAGCAGTTTATTCTGAGAGCTCTGCTCTCAGACACGCCCCCTGAACTCGTCCATGCTCAGTTTAGGATTTTGAGCTCCGGCGACACACCATTATTATGCATGGAGCGCTGTCATCCTCCTCTTAAACTGCCACTTAAGTGCAGGACTAGTTTAGTCCTGCACAGAAGATTAGTGAATCTGGGGGATTGTGTCTCCTGTTCCACTGCAACTGAAAGATAACATTTATTTTATGGCCCAGCTATAAAGTAATTTAATTTCAACGATTTTTCTGAAGTTTTGCAAGTTAATCTCCTGTGTTCCAGTTCCCCTGTTAAAATATATACATTGAAACAGTTACAATAATGTATGTACATTTTTTGCTCAGTACTTAACAAAATATACCTTCATCACACATCTGTACGATATGACATATAGCTGGGCAGGCAGTATCTCCTTTTGTGACAGCTTCCTTGTATCTCCTCTTGTTCTGTATTTATCAGCTGTAGTGCAGCAGGTTGTTACCATTCAATTTACAGATTGCTTCTTCCTTACAAGATTCTTTTATTTTTACATGTTGGTCAGCCTTAAGCACATAAAATTTTCATATGTGACAGTGTTTCTCTTTGTAGTTTTGAAACATGAACTACCTACATTGTCTTATCTTTACCATGTTGCATTTTGAAATCAATAACATAAGAAGACATGTGCAATGATGAGATTAACTTAAAGTTGATGTGCTTTGTTCAACAAGACCGTTGAATGAAGAAAAACAGAGAATCCTAGCTTTAGCCAGTTATAGGCTGGAAGAGAGCTGTGGGCAACTTAATCAGAAGGAACTACTAGACAAACTATTTCAATGTAAAATAACTTAAATAACAATCAATATCTATGTTATTGGAAGGACCAGGGTACCAAGAGTGGGACTGATCTGCTGGTGCCAGCTTGCCAACCCCTGATGAGGGAGGCAACATGATGCACTGCACTGCATTGCATTGCTGCCCTCTACTGGGGGGCATGACAAGAGAAGCTGTAAATATGGTGAGGCTATATCCTGAATATAAGCCAGAGAGGTGTACACATGCAGGTGGAAGCATGCCTAAAACATTTTAGATTTGCAGCATATGCATAAGTTGTAAGACACAACAGTTAGGACTATGTTCAAGAGGGGAAGGCATGTGAGTGGCATGACAGGCCCACTCTCTGACATTAAACTCTCGCCACTTCTAAGCTAGTGAGGCTCTCATACTGGTCAGGGAACAAATAGGCAATAAGGCACTTGCTCTGTCTGAGGATTGAATGGACCTGGTTATTGCTAGTGCCCGTACAGTAGGAAAGAAGGACATTCTGTCCCAGTGTAGGAACAAATGGACTAACCACGGTTGTAGGTAGAGGAGCTACTGGGCATATCATGCAGGGGCAAAAAATGTCTAAAGCATAGCATCTTTCATCAGGTTTCAGTACTTAAAAGGAACAGATTTGTCTGCATTCAGCCATACATTGAAAGGTATGACACAGGATTCATCCTGGTAAAAGTTGCTTAGTTAGCAAACAAAAAGGCAAGTAAACATATGAACAAATTAATAGAGTCAAGCCAACATAACATGACAAGACTGTCTTGGCTTAAGGCAAACTAAGAGATAAACTGATTAGTTGTATGTATCTATTTAGGTGTGTTAACCTTACTTTTGAGACACAACAAAATGGAAGAACACTTATAGCAGCCATTTCTATACATGATTTACAATCAAAATGTTGAAACTCAAAACCTTTTTTTATAAAATTATCAAATTGTTTATCTGACTTTTGTAATACTGAATTACCAAAATGCCGGAAATGGTAGCCACGACAATCGACATTTGAACAACAGAACTTCCAGTGTCGAAAGTCTACGTTACCATTATGGTTTTTGAAAGACCCCTGAACACCCACCCCTTGCATAGTATAAATACCAACTCTGAGATCGCACTACAGTGAGAAAAGGGAAAATTCCCCAATCTGCATTGTACCGCGATCTCAGTTCAAAACATTGATTTCATATTAGTGAATGTGTACTCACTTTCACTAATATGAATTAAAATATGTTCAGTTAGACATTACACATGTTGAAAGAACACACATTCGACCAACCCGTATTCGACAAACTGCCATTTCACATTTTGATAATAAACCCTGTCCATACATACATTAAAAGAATACAACACTGTTTCAGACACAAATTTGATTACAATGTAGATTATGAAAAGAGCCTAACTTGCATACCGTTATATTATTCCTTGTGCCTTTAAGATTACAGTTACTTTATGTGAATTATCGACAATACAGAGAGATCACAAGATGATGAGGGGAATGTTTGAAGAAGAAGCAAAAAAAAGAATTTTGCTATTTCTTATATAACTCAGAGATGAAATATATAAAGTATTAATTTAGGAGATAACTAGGTGAGTGGTGAGACAGAAGGCCTTTCTGGTTGGAATGAGTTTGTGAGTTGGAATTTAAGGGTGTTTTGATGCTGTAAGGATGCTTGATGGAAATGACTGCTGGGAGAAAATGAGGGGAATTGGGTCAGTAGACTGAAGTTAGTCAAGAATTAATTTCAATATCTGTTTTTTATGAAGGGCGGCATCTCCTTTCCTGTGAAATGAGTGACTTTATTGTGGGTTGTTATGCCTTCTGTGTGAAGTCTGTATGTCCTCCCCACGGTTGGGTGGGCGTTTGAAAAACATGAGTAAATGGGCATGCCTTCGTTGCAGGTTGAACGTCGAGCTGGCACCTCGATGTTTGTGAAAATCTGCCAATCATTAGTGGATCAGAGTTCTGCTGTGGCGACCCCTAACCGGGAAAAGCCAAAAGACAACAACAACAACTCCAGTGATTCTTGAGTAGTGCTACCTGCATGGTAGTGGGATTGATTCTACTACCCTGTTTAAAAATCAGAAATCTTTAATGCTATATGTGAATGTCATCTTCCAGTCTTAGTCTTTTTACTCAGTCTGAAAAAACATCACACTAGCAGGTTTCATACAGCTTTCTTGACCCAGCAGTGATCAATTGCTTAAAACACAAGCCTGGTTAACAATACATAACCTAGTATAAAGAGCTAGCCAGGTAAGGCTTGCTATTATATGGTAATGGAATTTCCTGGGGAGGAGCAGCAATATAAAACTACCAAACTTGTTAAGTGTGATGTGACATCATGTTGTGGTAGACTAATAACTTGGAGGCAGTATTCCAAATTATTTATGAGAAGGATGTGGTGTTGATACAAAATATCTGACTATCTGTAAGGCTTACTGGTATGTGCCCTGCCTGAAGAAAATATTCTTGGTACAATGGGAGCATGACAAGGTAGAATCCAAACACTCACCAAGGTACTTAGGTGAAGTAACTGTTCAGTTGGAGGGTGTCTTTGGGTGGACATCTGATGTACAGATAGCCACATTACTGCAGTGAAGATATTTGAATTCTTCAGGGCTGTGCAGTGATTTGAACATTACAATTAATTGTGAGTACAACAGAGAATTATTTAGTTAGAGCCAGTTAAGTTGTTTTAGAGAGATGCACCGGGCAGTGATGTGATCAATAACGTTGGTTGGGTGGGGAATTGATTACTTTATTGTAGTGCTGTTGCTGTTTGGATGATAGCAATGAGTTGAATCTGGTCAGGATAGGAGAGGCATATAATATGTGGGGGTAGAAAAAAGTGGCTGTTTTATGTCTAGCAGAATAAGTAAGGTAGTGTTCTACTCTACAGAGACAGCCTACCTTTTGGTGCATCTTCTTTATAGCTTGCTGAGGGTGGATTATTACATTTCAGATGGTTGTCTATAAATCACACCTTGTAATTTAGCATGGGATACCAGTTCTATATTGTTTTTGTTGGATTGCAGTATATAAAAGATAGCTTCTTTGGGAGGAGAGAGAGAAAGAGAGAGTTGGTGATGAACAGTTGTAGATTTTTTTTTTATTCGGGAGGAATTTTGAGACATCAAGCCAAGCGTCTATGGAGGAGAAGGATGTCTGGTTGAGTGTTAGCAGTACTAGTGTCCAAGCAGCATTTACTAGAGTGGAGTCATTGATGTTTTCAACTATGATAGCCCCTTTGGCTGCTGTGTTTAGGTCATTGAGAAGTAAGTTAAACAGCAGAAATTTTACGATGCAGCCTTGTAGGACTCCGATGCATATAAGAAGGAAAGAGGAGAAATCATTTTGCCATTTTGCTGTTTGAGACCTATTAATGTGGTAACTAAGAAACCAGTTAAGTGTGCAGAGTAATAGCTCATAGGAAAAAAGTTAAGTTATAATTTGATAACTGACCATGTCAAATGCATTGGATAGATCCAGAAATAAGGGTGAGGTTAGAATACTTGAATTTATGTTTTGAGCTATTATGTCTATGAACCTGAAACCATACTATGAAGGAGAGTGAAGGTTATGAGAAATAAGTTGAAAGTGAATACATCTTGCCAAGATTTTGGATAAGAATGAGACAATGGAGATTGCTCTATAATTTGTGAGCTTGGCTGATGAGCTGCCTTTATGGAAGGTTATTATCTATAATTTTTCTATAACTTTCAGACATTTTTCTTGGATAGTGTTTTACTGGAAGTGAGACAGGATATTCAAGGCTATCTCTGCAGTGAGATTGAGGTATTAGGATGGAAGTTGGTTAGGGGCAGTAGTTATTGTCTTAAGGGTGCATAGGTATCTTTGAATTGTAAAGGTTGTCACTGGATTTAGTGTGAATGCCTATTGTGGCTTCAACGAGTTGGGCGGGATGGCTGGATTTGTAGTAGTTTTGTTTTGTAAGAGAGAGGTTACCGTATTTATAAAATGAGAGTTAAACTGTGAGGCAATGCTTTGGGAGTTTTTGGTTGGGATGAGCTGGGTTGGGTTGATTTTCTGGGATTTTATACTGTACTTATGGATTTCCAGACAGTTTTTGGATTGTTTAATGATTAATTTTGGGCATTGTTATAATAATTTGCTATGGTTCCTTAACTGCCTCTACAATTGCAGGGAGCTGCTTTTGATTGTAGACATGACTTCCAGCCCTAAAGTTACATGTTGCTTTGCTTTTATTTATTTATTATTTTTTTTTTAGTTAACAAAGGGACTAGTTTGTTTTTAAAACTTTTGGTTCTTAATGGTGCTTGCTTTGCCAGGTTATTTAAAAATATTGTATTAAATCTTTCTGCTGGTTCATCAAGAGCAAAAGTTTTATGAGGAGCCCAGCTAATCTGATGCAGGGTAGATGTAAAAGTTTCTTTGCAGAATCACTGATGTTTCTGACTGTGTTATAGCAATAAAACATGTGGGTCTGTTTGGGGTGTCTGGTTAAGAAGTTTAGCTGGTGATCACTTAGATTAAAAGGTAAGGTGCCACTTGTGGCAACATTGTTTTGGGTGGATGGTAGAATTCAGTCTAAGATAGACTTTTTTAGATGTGGCCATGGTAATTCTAGTTGGAGGCTTGATCAACTGATAGAAGCAACTTAGCTGAATTGAGCTTGTTGCTTTTTTTAGGACTACCTCTTTACAATCTATGCTAATGTCTCCCAGCAAGATGGTTTTCATATTTATGTTGTCAGAGATCCAAGAAACGATCTCCTCCAGGATGGGAATGCTGTTACCAGGAGGTATGTACAGACCTATGATGGCTAGTGATTTGTGAGTATTTAGTCTGAGAAGTCAGATGAGAAGTTTAGCATTGTGGAAGGTGGGCATAGTATCATGGTATGTGGCGAGATCTAACACTTTTCTGTAGGAAACCGCAACTCCACCACCTTTTTTGATTCTATCTTTTCTGAGTATATTATAATCTGGGGGAGTATTTCTGTATCTTTGGTAATTGGCTTTAACCATATTTCTGTGGCTATAAAAGGATCAGTGGAGAAATGGGCTATACAGGCATGAACTTCTGTGATTTTTTTTTATTGAGACTTCTTAGTTTATTGTGTAGTATTTTAAGCCTTAGGTGGTAGGAGAGATAGCCTGTTGCTGTTTCTGGATATGTGGGGGCTTGTTTGGTGATAAGATAACTGAGTCTGGAACTGGAATGTATACCCCCACACTATTATTGTCTAGTTGGCAATGTGGCTATTGAAGAGCCATTTATATTTGGGCTTGAGATTATGCATGATTTTGGATAATAGTGGAGCATGTGCTGCTTGTATTTCAGGGTACTAATCTAATTAATGTTGAGTAGGCTGGAGGAGATATTAGAGAAATGTGTTGCAGTATTCTGGTTTAAGTATTGTGTGGTAGGCCCAGGTAAGTAACACTTGGAGACAGAGACTAGTGATAGTTGGTTATGAGTGTAAGTATACTGAGAAATGCTAATAATAGATGATGAAATAGTGGCATATTTGAGATGCAGAAGGATATATGGATTGGTGATAGTATAATGTGGAAAGGGTATGGTGGGTTTATAGGTAGTAGGGGTTAATGGGAGAAGTAATGTACAGTAAGATGATAAGTAGAATTCATAGGTAGGTATGGGGAAAATACTGATATGAATGAGGATGAATTTATATGGTGATAAAAAAATCTTTTGGCTTTTCTCAGTTAGGAGTTGCCACAGTGGAACTCCGGTCCGCTCATGATTGGCAGTGGATTTTACGGTGCTGAATTTCCAGCCCAACACCCAACCTTCAACGAAGGCATGCCCATTCACACTTGTACCTACCTGCATGTCTTTAACATCACTCGACCGCGGGGAGGACATGCAGACTCCATATAGAAGGCGGTCCAGCCGAACTGGAGAACCTCTTGCTGGGAGGCAACAATGCTAACTGCTGCACCACCGCAGCTCATATATCCTGGAATGAAGGGTTTTTTTTCTATCACTATTCCTTTCACAAAATTCAATGGACTGTGTTTGTCAAATTAGGCATTATATAGTTCTATAGAACCAAAAGAAGGATATACCGAAGGTGGAAGGACACAGCTCGTACGAGTGATGAACGAAATATATACTTTATTACTCTAGTTAAGCACTTTCAACTGACAATACTCAGTCTTCATCAGAACAATGTATCCATTTTGATAAACAGTATATATAGTAACTGTTAGTTTGTGATTTAAAAATTGCGCCAAAACTTTTAAAGTTATAGCACTTATAAACACATAAAAAACTCATATAAGAATCACTAAATAAATTTAATATTTACACAAATAAAAAATTATCTGACATAAAAATGCACTAAATAGACAAATGATTGATAGAAAAAACTATATGCATAGTAATAAGTGATAAATATTAATAAAAATTGATGAACCATAAAAATATATATGTAAAAAATATATACTTATATGGATAACTATATTTACAAATATTTTAATAAATAATTTAGTAAATAACTCCTACCCAATCTGTGCAAAAATAGAACCTACCAATAGTAATGTGAACAATACAATATTGGTAAGGTACTGCATAATAAACATTAAAATAAAAATGATAAAAAATGTATATACACATGATTATTGCCTAATACATAAACATCCACGTAGGACTATTAAAAATAGCATATTAATGATGTAGTCATGTATATTAAACACATAATATACACTAAATAATACGTTGACAAGATGAATCTTGCTGGTGAAAACACTAAATTAACAAACTTCTAGGAATGGTTTGATGCTAATATGATCGTTGAGACCAGGATATCTAGTGGCATCCGTTTTTATCTGCCATACACTTTCCTTCAATGCCAATTGTACTTTCCAGTTACCTTGATGGGTAACTTGATTAATCTGGTCTATAATACTGAATAAAAAACTATGTTTATCCCCTTTGTCTACTATATGTCTATATAGGGCATTGGATGTATCCCCCTTACGTATTTTGTAAAGATGTTCATAAATGCGTTTCTTTAGCATCCTTTCCGTCGTACCTACATAAAATGCAGTGCATACAATACATTTAGCAATGTATACAATTCGTTTACTAGTACAATTTCCACCTATACATCTAATCTCAGTATGGTTGATATCACTTAAGGTAAATTTGTCCGTTGTGTTAATATAAGAACATTGATGGCAGGACCCACATTTGCTAGTTGCTTTGGTAAATTTTGTATTACTACCTTGTTTGTTATCTGTATGTTCTAACCTTCTTTTAAGATTAGGGGCCACTTTATACACAATAACTGGTTTAGGACCTAATGTCGATCCCAAATTGTTGGCTAAAATGACATCCCAATGTCTATATAATATATCCTTAATATAATGAACATATGGAGAGTAAGTAAGTACACATACCCTATTGAAAGTATTAGTTCTACATGGACTAAATTCACCTACTAATTCTTGAACCCCTAACAGTGGTTTGTATCGATGTCCCCATTGTGACAAAACATATTGAGTGATGTACTTAAGTAACTTGTCTGGATAACCTCTTTTCTCAAACATGGATTGTAACATCTTTATGTCCTCGACCATAGCTTCCTTGGTAAAAGACATTCTAGCTATCCTTATACATTGTCCTTTGACTACATTTTTGAACATAAAAGGTGGATGATTACTATTATATTCTATGTAGTCATTAGAGAAAGTAGGTTTCCTATAAATTTTGGATGCAAACCCTGTATCTGTATTACTTATATATGTATCAAGATATGCTATTGCTTTCTTATTGTAGCTATAGGTGAATTTTAAAAATTGTGTTGTGTTGTTAAGGAAAATAATAAATTCATCTATCATTCCTTCCGGACCTTTCCATATTACAAATAAATCATCCAAATATCTGGCATAAAATACAATGTACTTATAATAGGGGCTCTTGAATAGATGTTCAGTTTCCCATTCCAACATTACCATGTTTGCAAAAATTGGCGCGCAAGAAGCCCCCATAGCAACGCCTATTTTCTGCCTAAAAAACTCTCCTTGAAAGGTGATATAATTATATTCAAGCACCAGTGACATCATCTCAGTTAATACGCATATTTTGTCCCAACTGTATCCTGAATATTTTTTAAGACTGTTAGTAAAAAAATCTAGTCCTGTTTCTTTAGGTATACATGTATACAAATCAACTACATCTATGGTAATAAAAATATGCTCTGGATTCCATTTGTCTTCAGTAAGGTTATTCAAAAAACTCCAAGAGTCCTTCATAATATGGGGTACAGCTTTATATATATGTTTAGTCCATGTATCTATAAGTACCCTAATATTATATGTTTTGGATTTAGATCCAGATATTATTGGTCTATATGGTGGATCCTCCATAGATTTGTGGATTTTGGGTATACCCACTATTTTGGCTAATATGGGATGGCCAGTTTTGAGAAACATATAGATGTCATTACTTATTCTGTTGTCAATCAAATATTCTTCTAATATAAGGTCTATTCTTTTATAACCTATATTAATTTCATTCAAAGATACAACTTCATAATTTCCTGAATCATACAACAAATTATGTATTTTGGTATTATAGTCAATAGTGTAACTGACCACGATTCCGCCTCCTTTATCAGGTTTCATAATGCGGATATCTTTATTATGTATGATGTTGTTTAAGCACTTCCTTTCCTTAGTTGTTAAATTGTCATAGTGACTATAATTTCTCCTTCTGTTGGTATGAATATCAAAATTTAGCCAATATATATCTTTATTCACCATCCATTCATAATTACTTATATGTTGGTGGCTAACCGGTGTATATGTACTTTTCTTTTTAAGTTTATTTAGATTTGTATATTCATTGTCATGTGAAAAACCAAATTGTACTGCTAAATTAAGTCTCCTACTGTATAACTTGATCTCTTTAATGGTGTCTACTAAATTTATCCCAACAGTTGGTATAAACTTCATGCCCTTACTCATAAGTTGGAAAAATTCCTGTTCCATAACTACGTCAGTATAGTTATATACATTGAGCCCATTGTAGGTAGTCACAATCTGTTGTACTTTCTCTGTGTTGTGAATAATTTCCTGTTCTAATGTGGGTTGTATAAACTGGGTTGTTGACATACCGATGTCTTGTGGTGTGACTTCAGTATTTTGTATTGTTCACATTACTATTGGTAGGTTCTATTTTTGCACAGATTGGGTAGGAGTTATTTACTAAATTATTTATTAAAATATTTGTAAATATAGTTATCCATATAAGTATATATTTTTTACATATATATTTTTATGGTTCATCAATTTTTATTAATATTTATCACTTATTACTATGCATATAGTTTTTTCAATCAATCATTTGTCTATTTAGTGCATTTTTTATGTCAGATAATTTTTTATTTGTGTAAATATTAAGTTTATTTAGTGATTCTTATATGAGTTTTTTATGTGTTTATAAGTGCTATCACTTTAAAAGTTTTGGCGCAATTTTTAAATCACAAACTAACAGTTACTATATATACTGTTTTTCAAAATGGATACATTGTTCTGATGAAGACTGAGTATTGTCAGTTGAAAGCGCTTAACTAGAGTAATAAAGTATATATTTCGTTCATCACTCATACGAGCTGTGTCCTTCCACCTTCGGTATATCCTTCTTTTGGTTCTATTATATAGTTCTGTCCAAAAAAAACCTGTCTTACTACCAGGAAACAACATTCCAGTTAGACAAGAAATCAGTATATTGAACATGTCAGTTTATGCACTCTAAATTGCAGTTGCTGTAACATCTTGAGGGAAGGAGCTGGTTAAGTGTGTACTTCCATGAAAACGTTTGGTTTCTCTACTTGACAGAGCTGCAGCTACTTAGGTTCAAAGATAATAAACTAGCCCAGTTTGCAAGACACAGTAAGACAATGCCCACCCATGCTTCCTGATTAAAGTTTCCATCATCTTACTTATCTAGAGAAAATTGTATCGGTAATGATTTCATAAAATGATTAGATTGGGTGGTTGCTGATGCCCTATTGTACTTCCAAGTATGTAAGAAGTGTGATTCGTTTTTGGTAGGTTGACATGGGAGGACCTTTAACAAACCCAGTCAGTTACTGACCAGCCTCGTATGCAAAGCCAAGGAAGGACTTATCATGGAATCAATCTTAGGGAACCTCCAAACACTGGACCTTTCTCAGCTTGGATTCATCATGGGCAGGTCATACTTACTCAACCTATTGATTTTTTTGAAAAAAAGTCACCCAAGCAATGGATGCAGGCAAAACAGTACACATCACATATCTCAATATGGCCAAAGCTTTTTACATTAATTCCCCCATCAGGCATAGTAAAAAAGCTAAATAAATTGGGAATAAAACATTATGTCACCCACTGGATTGTCAACTGGCTCACAGATAAGATGCAGATAATCAAAATAGAGGAAGTTGCTTCAACAAAGAGACCAGTTACCAGTGGAGTGCCCCAGGATTTTGTGCTGGGTCCTCTTTTGTTTAGCATCTCCTTTTCTGAAGTAAAAGCCAATACCAAAGGGCTTTGGCTGACTAGGTTTGCAGATGACTGCAAGCTAGGAGCAGTCATTGAATCCCAAAAAATGACTTAGCCAACTTGCAGGAAGGTTTGTCTCAAATATTTATTTCATTTTTTTTATTTTACATTTGTTTACTGAGATAGTCCAACTGGACACAGGTCAATTTACAGTGGAGGCCCGAGGAGGAAAGCTCCACAATTAGATTAACATCAACATGACAATACAAATAATCATATAACAGTGATAACTGAGGTAACTACATACATAAAAAGTCTTATACAATCCAGTCTAAACAATAAACAATACATCAGCAGTGAGTAAATTTACAAAGATAGTCTCATACATCAAAGCTTTAACATTGATTAGTGAGATAGGATAAAAGAATAAAACATCATATGATTAGACATGATATATTATGCAATTTCAAGTTGACAGTAAGATACCTAACTGTAACATATATACAGTAGAGCTAACAGGAATGAAGGTGTAAAGTGTGCTGAGATTGTGAGATTCATGTGATGCATAGACATAGCCATGTATTCATAAGATGTGATATGAGAGCATTTTTGAAATGTGTTAGTGGGGGCAGAGGTCAGAGAAGGGGGGTTATTCCAGGATCTAGCTATGGCATGAGAAAAAAGAGCTTTCCCTGAGTTGCTGTTAGCTTTAGAGATGCAGAGGAGGGATTTCTCAGTAGATCAGAGAGGACAATTAGTTCTGTATGAAGAGAGCAACTGGCGTAGTGCTGGGGTTATAACTAATTATAATATATAGTATATAACTGATGCCAAAATCATGGAATGAAACTAAATGCCAAAAAAATGAATTATTGTATTCTTTGGGAAGACATCTACCCCAAGGAACTACCACAGAGAATAATTATTGTACAGGAGGGTTCCAGAAAACAATTCATGGAAGTACAAGCCTTTTTGCCTACCAAAAGTGGCAAGAAAAGTCATTAAGAGAATCCTGAGGCAAATGACAGTTGCTTTATCTGTTGATACTGACCATCAAGGGTTCACAGCCAGAAAGAACAGTGAGAAAAAAGGTCTGATTTTTTTTTTTGACTGCTTACAGCAGGGCTTGACAGAAAGGAAATAAAAAATGTGCTCTACCAAGTCCTTTGACTTGATCCTGCATCAGACACTTGGTTGGAAATGTGCAATAAATGGAGATATAATCAAGACTCATGAAATTAACTGCTGCATAGCCGAGACCAGTAGAGTACCAATAGCAGTTGGTCCTGGATTTGCTTCAGATATATCTGATGGAACAGAGGACATGGTCAGTCTCTTCAGTGACAACAAAGACAAGGTGGCAGTGGAGAATGAAGTGATGGTGAAGTAAACAGAAAGGTGTCAGTTGAGGTTCCATGCAGAAAGATGCAAAATATCTCACCTTGGCCTCAGCAACCTTGGTATGAAATATTTTGTGGGGGAGTTTAATTGTTGGCAAAAAGGCAGGAACAGAATCCTGACTGGACCACCAGGAGCAGAGTGTGAGAGGGCAGTCACAGCAGTATACAAAATGCCAGAGTTTATCCTTAAGTGAATAGACTACAGTAGCAAAGAGAACATCCATAGTTCAATTATACCTTGTATAATGTGTGCAGTTCTGGAGACCACACTAGGAGAGGGACATCAGAAAGAGCTCACAGGAAGACAATCAGAAGGGCATGCATGATAGAGAAGAGTGGTTTCAAGCACATATTACAGATGCTAGAGCTGTTCTCTCCAGAATCCAGAAGTGACATGGGAAAATGTTATTGGTACATAACGTCAGGCTGGGGAAGCATAATATATATCAAGAGGCTATCCTAAACATAAAGTAAAAAGGGAGAAGAAGGGGGCACATGCAGCAGATCATGGGGATCAACCACTCCCTGGAACTGCAAAAAGGAGCAAGGTAATGGATCATAGGAATATATACATCCATGTATCTTCAAAGGGGGGCACATATAGTTACCAACCACTCCATGGATCTGCACAAGTATTTATTGATAGAGAGAGAGAGAGAGAGAGAGAAAGAGAGAGAGAAAGAGAAGTGGGTGACTATTGAAAAGACTATCGGAACAGGTGCTGGGCAGGTAATCCACAAGGGCATTTAAAACTTGGGATAAAAAGGATAAGAAGGAAAAGAGCATTACTGAATATATAGAATGTTGAAATAAATGGGAATGAAATGCTTGACTGCCTGTTTTCTTTTGGCATCAAATGTAATATATTCCTTTAAAATAAAATGGACTTTTTTGGAAAATAGTACAAGGATCTGTAGCAAAAAAAAAAAAAAAAAACAGGAAAATGACGCACTGTCAAAGAGCAAAACTGTTAAGGTGACATTGCAAAATGATGGCTTTAACATAAACACAAAAACACTGCTTCACAAATGGTCAAAGATTCCACCATTACCCATACTCCCATATCTCTAAATACCATAATACCCTAATTGTGACTGTGCATTTTGGTGATGGAGAAACTTCCATACACCACAGTTCTGCAGTCTCAGTGTGAAATCAGTGCTTAATTTTTGAATGCACACAAGACTCAATCAAAACTAATTAGATGCTTTTGTTTTGAATAAACTCTGCAATGATATCTGTGTACCCAAACTCAAAGTTGCAATAGGAATATAAATAAAACTGCTTTCTAAATCTGACTGCACATATTAGTGTATCTGGCTTAAGAAATAGCAAGCCCTGTTCCTAACAATGTTAGATGTAATGTATGCATACTTCTTAACCCGTAGATACTGAAAATAGATACGATGACATTTGAAAAGTATCCAGCTGTAAATCTGGACATCTAATGAGTATAAACTTTGGATACCACTCAGAAACACATTTATAGTAAAAGAGAGTGACAAAAAATTATGAAAAATATAAGCACATTATCAAAGAGACAGTGTAAAATCTATAAACTTTAATGACATTTATTGCAAAATTCTACCACACAAGGTCATTTTTTTTCTAAGAAAGGTAAATATATGATTTGTGTCCTATATCTTTAAATTATTGTTGCTATAAGTAAATTGGTCATGCAGTATGGTTTTCTGTGTATTAGACAACTTCTAAAATCACATGTGGTAAAGGCGAATCAGAAAATTATGTGAAGGAGTAAATCAAACCTGAAAATAGGGGCATACCTCCAAAAATAAGTACATCATGTGCTGAGATAAATCAGGCTTGAACATAGGTATGTTCCTTCCAAACTGGTACAGTTGTGAGGTCTGAAAGCATGTAAACTGCAGCACAGATGTGCTGTCTGTCTGTCTCTCTCTTTTCAGAGTCACTTCACAACCAGGATGTTTTTTTTTTTTGGAGTGCGCCCTAACCTAGACTCCTAAGTCTGTAAAATTGCATGTGTGTGTGTGTGTGTGTGTGTGTGTGTGTGTGTGTGTGTGTGTGTGTGTGTGTGTGTGTGTGTGTGTGTGTGTGTGTGTCTGTCTGTCTGTCTGTGGGTATATCATGTGATAGATTTCCATCCTATCTATGCCCAATACTTGCTAAGGTAGGCTATGATAAGGGTTTCATTGTTCCCAAGCCCTAAAAGGGAAAATGCTGGTACTGGAGAAAGCATGGATGAATGCAAACTGACGTAGTGCCTGCCAACATTCAAACAAATCTTTATTACTTTAACAGACTAAATAGAGAAAAACTGTTCATTTAAATACTTGATTGTGTATGTATGATGAGATTCTCAGTTGAGAAAGAATTCAGAGCTGCTGTTAAGACATGCCAGAAAGGAACAAAGAAATACAAAAGCAATGAAATGAACAGTGCAAGACCTTTTGTTTGTTTGTTTTGTGCCCAACCCATTTCAAAACACTGTTGTGAGAATAAAGTCCTGCAAACCAGAAATGTAACTGCACTAATCCATCCCTCTAGTTAAACTATCTGAACTGTTTGCAAAGTTCATACCAAGAAAGGCTTGCTCAGACACATGCACACTGCACTTTAACAATCAGAGACTTTGTTCAGATTCAGAAGAATTTCAGTTTATGTAATCAACAAAGAAACATTAATTTTTATAAGCTAAGTGGCATCAAAACATATCAAACAATTAGGAAAAATAGACAGATAGATACATGTTTTTAAATGGAAAATTTTGCACACCAAGTCTGGTGAACCAGCAATACATTTTTGGAGGCTTTATAAGTACACAGAAAGTTTCTGCATTGTATTTAAGGAACCACATTTACTAATTCATAACAAACATATAAGAAGTTCAGATAAATAATAAGAGATACAGAGCTTGCTTAGTTTATGTATGCAATTTCAGATTGTCATTTTGGAGAGCCCAAAACAAATTAATAACCAGAAAAAGAAGACTGTAACATGCTAAATGCAGTCAGAATATCTGGGTTAAAGCAATAAAAGGTAAGAGAAATAATGAAGTAATTGGGGGGGCGGGGCATTCTAATTAATGAAAGCAAGTCAGAAAGCTTGTGGAAAGATTAAATAGGATCACAGAGTTGGGGAGTCTTGCAGATTTAATATAATTACAAGTGCTGTATTGTTCCATGGCATACAGAGACGAAGCCCTGACTATGATCCAGATTATGTGAGTTTGAATAGTTCTTTGGAACTAGATGAGCTGTGTTGAGGACAGTAAGAATGAGATGCTGATGTTGGGTTGTCCATCATGCAAGAAGAGGGAATGGTGGTTCCATTTGGCTGTTCATCACTGGTAAATGGTGCTTTAAGGCAGTGAAAATCCAGCCAAAATGGCAACATGGCCTTGACAATAACAAGCTAGTAACAACAGCCCTCACTGAAGTCTGTAGTTGGAAACAGTCACATGCAAGGGTAAGACACTGCATGCCCTTGTGGTGATACAAGTACACACATCAGCCATCAGGATTGGGGTTAGAATCTGATTAAAATGCCCTCATACCTTGTTTCAATAGAAATAGACAAAGGCAGGAAACACACCCATAGCTACTCAGATGATGATGACACCCTCTGACTTGCTTTCCCTTCCCTGATGGGGATTCTCCATTAGTTCTCGAATGACTGGATGCAAGACCAATAGAAGGTGGGTTGCTATTTGGCAGATTTGGTGGGAAAAAGGGGGAGGAAAAAAACTATAATATATATAAAAAATCAGAAGGGCCCTAGCAGAACTGTTATGTACAGGGAGAGAACCAGCGGCCACTTAATCCCAAAAGAAGTGATGAAACTAGGGAACTCACACCAAACATAAATTTGTCAAAATGACTTAAAAAGGAGTAAAATAATCACCAAGCACAGTCAGATCAAAAGAATCAGAGGAACTAGCAAGATTAACTGATCAAGAATCATCCAACATAATCAGCAGAATTCAAAGAATATTTAGTATAAATATAAAGCAATACTCTTTGAAAAATGAACACATCATTCAGGTGAATCACGTGTTCTTCTAACTAGAATTTAATTTACAACTAGAGATGTATTAGAACTGTAAGAGAATAGCAACACTGTTAGTCTGATTAGTTCCTCAAGCCAGTAGCATAGCAAGATTGGGGCCAAGGGGGCAGTTGCCCCAGGTGCAAGTGTTAGAGGGTGAAATCAAGAAGTGCACTTCCTTCATTATATTTTATTAAGGGTGTTTTTTTTGGTCTTCACTGAAAGGCTGAGAGTGCCTGTGTCTTTCCTAGGAAGCCAATTGGTATAAAAGTACTAATTGGCTTGCTACAGAATAAGACTAGGATCTTTTTTAATAGCTGAGGAGCAGACTCCCTAGCCACATAAAACAAAGTTCATCCCTGTCCATATTCAAGCATAACTTAGATCTATGGATGGGAAATAGAAAATTTACCCCAGGACTACCCCCTGTACTACTAATGGGCAGAGGCAGCTCATAAATGCTTTATCCCATGCATGGGTCACTTTCAATTATCTATGGTATGATCCCAGTCATTCTCATTAGGGGTAATATATAATTGACCATGGGATGGGTAAGGCCAATCTCTATTCAAATGGGAGATGGTAATTCAAGCACAAAATGGTAAACTGGCTAGGCTTAAAATGGCCTGCAGGGGCAGCTAGCCTGGTACATACCTATGAACCTACTGGGAATGGACACCAGGCACTAGATGAGGCAGCTATGGTTCTGCCTCAAGCTAGTACTTCCTCTTATTTATTAAATGCAGAAGCCAATGATCAATCTCGTTTAGTTCTAATAGCTTTTAATAAAACTATTAACATTTTATTAAATGCTGTGATTAAAACTCCACCAGTGACAACAGGGTTCACTGATGCCTAAACGTGTCTAAGAATGAATGAATGCAAAACAGGTTCAATATTATGTATCCTAGAAGCCAGTTTTTGAGGATATTATCAGAATACCCACCAGTGATGAAACACATTATATTCACATTAATTCTTTAAATGATAGTAACAGCAGCCAGCTTTATAATATTCTGGATACTCAACTCTGTCGTGTGTGTATTTTTGTTCACCTGTACCCACAAATTGGCATGGTATAAAAAGAAAGCCTTCTGCCCCACCATTACCTTACATATGAGCAATCACATCTACAGCTTATTGCTGGACAATATCCATCCCATGGTACTTGGCTAATAATTTGCAAATGAGAGAAGCAAAAGATTTATGACAGTGACACAACCTCTGTCTTTACCTTTCTGCTAAATAATAAAAGGAGAGCAATATGGTCATGGATAAACAAGGCAATTATCGACATATCTGTCAGTGTTCCGTGCTCAGAAAAAGTCCCATACCTTTATCTGAGGCTAAAAGATGTGTTTTCAATACTCTCTAACACATAGACAAACACAGAAATTACTGTAAAGAATTCTGTTTTAGGCAATAGTATCATAGGAGGTTACTAGGCTAACGGACCCAGCACCTTTAAAAGCCTAACCAAGTTCAACCTGTGTTCCCAAGGGTGTTTGGTTCAAGCAGACACTAAAATCAGCACCTGTTGCCTTTGTCCATGAGGGACACAGATTTATCCTTTGGGGCAAATTTCAGGTTACCCATCCACTGATCCAAATTATGCTTAAATACAGCCAAGGAATGGCTTTGTTTAACATGAATAGGAAGCTTATTCCAAAGGTGGAGCAACCTCTGTGAGACAAATCTATCTCTTCAGCAACTTCTGAACATACCAGGTTACGTTCCTTTGAGCGACTGACTCATGTGACATTTGACTTGCGAATGTGCAGCATTTCCATTAAAGCTGGGTCAAAGATTGCTCTGTATGTAAGGCACAGGTCACCTCTGAGCAGTCTGTACAACACAGAGTAAAGTCACAATGATTTCAGTCTGTCCGCATAAGACAGATAGACCCTGAATTTTTTTTGCAAGGAACCTTTGTGGTCTCTCCAATTGCTGCAGATGTTTGAAAAGGAACATACCAAAGGGAGTGTTGTACTCTATTATTGGCCTGATGAGGGACGAGTACGGGGGTGGGGGGTATAACTTCTTTTTTTTTTTTTTGGAGGCAATGCCCTTACTTATGAGATGAGCAATATAAAATATCCTTCTTAGAACTGTGGAGACAGTGATCAAAGTTAAGATTGCTGTCAACCTGTGTACCAAGTTCTCTCACCACTGACTGTGTACTTAGGATATTGCTATTGATGTGGTAATTTGCAGGGACATCACTCTTGCTGAAAGGGATGGTAATGTATTTTTTTGCATTAAGTTTAAGACCATGACTATGGCACCAGTCATTAGTCTGCATAAGAGCTTCTTGCAGGATGTTGGCATCACTAGGGGTTTCAATGATCGCTCACAGTTTGCAGTCATCAGCAAACTTTGTCAGCCACAGTCCTTTAGTTTTAGCCTGTACTTCGGAGAAGTAGATTCTGAACAGTAGGTTTTGCAGAACCAATCTCTATTTAACACCAGTGGTTATAGGTCTGCTGGAGGAGGTGGAGTCCCCTATTTTGACCGTATGAGTTCTGTCAGTGAGCCAGTTTGCAACTCACCTGACAATACATGGGTTGATACCCAGCTGGGTGAGTTTATCAGTTGCTTGAGTGGGGGATGGTGTCAAAGGCCTTGGCTAAGTCTAGGTAGGCTGTATGCACAGATTTGCCCTTGTCTAGGGCACCGATGACTGTCTTAAAGAAGTTCACTGAGTTTAACAGGCATGATCTCTCCTCAATAAAGCTAGACTGGGTGGGGTTGAGTATTTGGAGATGTCCTATATCTTTGCTAATAAGGTCCATGATTCAGTGGCCTTGCAAATAAAGCTGGCTAGGCTAATGGGTCTATAGTTCCCTGGGTCCGTGGATGCACCCTTTTTGTGCAAAGGGATAACGATAGCTGTTTTCCATTCCATTGGGATGAAGCCAGTGCTTAGGCTGTGATTGAATGATGATGCTAATTCCTGTTTTAACCCATGTAGAACACAGCCTGGGATGTTGCCTGGCCCCATAGAGGCTGTGTTTTTGGCCTTGGAGAGGGCTTTTTAGACCTGGTCCTCAGGTAGGTGGTAGACAGGTTTTAAGGATGCTGTGGGGTATATGTGGCAGGGACAGGGGAGTGAAGTTTTCACTGAATGTGTCAGCCAGTAGGTTTGCTATATTCACAGGTTCTATATATGTAGTACCATTAACTATGATGTAACTAAAGAATGCCTTGTGGTTATCCTTAGTTAGGGAAGCCATTTTGGATTTGTAGTTGGCTTTGGAGGACTTCACTAGGAGTCTTATTTGCCTGTCTAATTTGAGGAGGGAGTGTTTCCAGTTTTGAAACCATTCCTTCCTACTCTTAGACAGTAATTTCATTCTCTCATTGTATAGCCTATTAATGGCAGGTTTCCACCAGGCAGGTTTGTTTTTCCTTAAAGATCTTGCTATTGGTTCTATCAGGTATAGCAGAGTCAACACAATTGTACAGGTGCTTGTATAAAGCACTGATGTATAACTCAAAACAGGTGTCTGTTCCATCAGTGGGGGGAGGGGCTATGAACCTATTTATGCCATCATGTAAGTGGTTGTAATTGGCCTTGGAGAAGTATTTATTCTAGTTGTTGCTAAAGGGGGGGGGGTCTTTTGTTATAGTTACTTCTAGTGAGACTGATTTGTGGTCAGATCTCACCAGGGATGGACACACACTTGGGGTGGTGCAGCAGTCTCCTATGTTGGTGAGCACCAGGCCAGGATATTTGACCCCCTTGTGGGAGTGTCAGCCAGCTTGCATTAGAGCTAAAGAAGTCCAGGAACCTTTGGGCAAATGAGTTAGAACACATATAATTTACCCAGTCTATGGACAGGTAATTAAAGTCACCCAAAACCAGGATGTTTGGTTGTATCTTGATTGACTCAAGTAGATCCAAGTAGGCTGAGTGGATGTCTTGATTCATGAAGGGGGACTAAGAGCTGCAATGACCTGAAGAGGGGTCTTAGCTACAGTCAATTGCACCTGAAGTAATTCAAGGGAATTGTGCTGTTTAACTAATCTATAGGTGCATTTATCTTTAACAAATATCAATACATCACCTCCTTTAGTTCTCACACCTTCTATTTGTGGTCTGAATGTGTGGAAGAAAATGTAACCTTGTATAGCTGGGGTGCTCTCTGCAGCCTTAAACCAGGTCTCAGTGACTGCAGAAATATCAGCATCTTCCAGGGTGAGAACTGCTTTCAGTGAGTAAAGTTTCTGGTTTAAAGACTTAGCATTTAGCAGCATAAGCTTGAGGTTGTTTTTAGAGAGTATATTTACTGTGGAAAATTTGTTCTTGTCCCATTGCCTAAAAAGGCACTATGGGGATGGTAAGAGCCTTAGCCAGTAATAAAAATTCCAGGAGTTACAGATGAAGACCATCTCTGGCAAAGAATGGTTGAAGTCCATCATTTTTTTGTTTGTATTGAGGTATTATCCTAGATGATGGCAAAATGCTGCTTAAATCTAGAGACATACCTGCCTGAGACACATAATCAGAGAGCTTAGTCATGTCTTTCTTCATATAGCCCAGTGAGGTACATCTCAAGTCATTCACACCAATATGAACTATGATGGAGTCATAGCAATACCTATTGCTGGGAGACTTGAGTGCATGTGTGATGTTGTGGATCCTGGTACCTGACAGAAAGCTGACCGTGACCTTTCATTATCCAACCTGGTGAGAGGGACATCTGTGTGTCTCACAACTGAGTTGCCTATGACTAAGATGTTTAGTTTTGTGTTATGCCTTAAGGGCATGACTGGTGAGACACTGGTGTGTGATATGTTATGTGTACTATGTTCTGCAGAGGATGTATTATGTGAAGCGTGCTTGCATTTGTGTTTGGGAGATCTCTGATGTTTAGGTAGGCTTCTTGTTAGGACCTCCACATATATAGGTTTATGTGTTCTTGATTTAGTAGGTGCAGGAGGTGAGGTGTACATGTTGATAACCTACTTAGTATCAGATGAACTGACTGATGAGTGAGAAAGTCTGGATTCTAGGTTCTTGATATAGATGCATCTCTCACATAAAGAATTTGTGTGCAGTAAAAGAAGTGAGTTGTCAGTGTGCACAAAGTAATTGCTGCATTGTCTCAGGATGCCCATGTTGACCATGCTGGCTGGAGAAACTGTGGGAAATGTTCCATCCATAATGCTAGGTAAGTTGATGTGGTCAGAAAACAGGTAGAGGACAGGAAGGACCAGGTAAAGTAGAGGACAGGAGAAGTGGAAAAAATATGAAGGGCAAGTGGTTAGGATATGTGTTGGTACCTCAGCAGCTTCACTGAATGTGTGACCTGTCAGTGAGGAACAATCACGAGAACTCACTAAATGAGCACCAGCAGAGTACTAAGGGAAAATTTGCAGGCAAAAGTGTTTGCATCTATAACCACCAACTGTGCCCACTGCTGCATGGCAGTGCACGATGCACAAACACAGTGCTATGTTGCAAATGAGCACAAGCTAATCTAAACAAACTAACCAATAAAAAAATCACAAAACTGAGCCCTATTCCAGCAACCTTCAATCATGTGAGTTTTCACTGCACAATCCTGCCACTAGGGTGCAGGGGAACCCTCTCCAATAAAAGATGGCCTGGTTTACTGCTCAAGTTATGCAAAGAGAACTAGATTAAGCAGGTCAGAATCTAGTCTATGCTGCACCAAAGTGCAACAATTTCAGGAAAAAAGATAGTTCAAATGAACAGTGATATGGTAAAAATGTAGTTACATGCACTATACAGTAAAAAATTCTACTTAAGTTTTGCAGAGATCAGCACATGGCTTAAATATGCTTATGTAGCAAATAAGAGCAAACTGATTTTAACAAATTAACCAATAGAAAGGCTCAAAACTGAGCCCTTTTCCAGCAACCTTTAATCATACGAGTTCTCACTGCACACTCCTGCTACTAGGGTGAAGGGGAACCCTCTCCAACAAAAGATGGCCTGGTTTAGTGCTCAAGTTATATAAACAGAGCTTGATTCAACAGGTCTGAATCTAGTCTATGCTAAAGCAAGCAAAGTGCATCAATTTCAGAAAAAAAAAAAACAGTTCAAATAAGCAGGCACAGTAAGTCTTCATCCAGCAATTCCCAGCTCAGAAGGGCAGAAGCCACCCTATTCTCCCATAAGAGTGTAGACCACAAACCTTCATAATATAAAATAACTGGCCTGAAGCCCAATTGCTTAAATCAAAACTAAGACACTTTCAGAATAACTGACATGCTAAGCCTTCAACCAGCAATTCCCAACTTAGAAGGATGTAAGTTACATCTCCTGCCACAAGAGTGTAGACCACAAAACTTCTTAATGTAAAATGACTGGCATGAAGCCCAAATGCTTAAAGAAAAAACAAGAGGCTTAGAATAACCTTATATACAAAGATATAGGGAACAAAATGAATGTGAATGCACAAAATCTGTCAGTCTGGTAATATGATGCAGCAAACAAAACTGTCCCTTAAGGTGGTGATCTAAAGGGCTTTTTAATCTCAGTTCTCATATATTAACACTGATGAATGGGAACGATATGCAACTGCAGATCCAATGGCACAGCAGAGTATTGCAAGCCTCTCCAAAGCACATTTATAAATATAATTGACCATTCTCTTAAAAAAATAACACAATGAGGTTCTCTGGTACAGGTGTTTTACTATCTAAAAGACAATTCCACTTTGTTACAGAAGACTATGAAAGACCAGTTATACCCAAGAGTCACACATATCTTTGACTCGAGTTTTGCAAAAAGTCCATATAGATCAGAAGTTCTGGTTCATTTTCAAAGATTCATAGTGACAAGTCTGTTAACCATCATCAGGAAGGCTGTATGTTAACAATTCTTGTTTATACATTTTTATCTCTTATTTGCATGAGTACTTTCTCATTTTGCTTAGACTTGTAATATTGCATATTTAAAACTCAAGTTTCTTATGAAGCATTGGAATGTCTTAGGTCAGAAAACTATCTTTTTCTGTTGGAGTCGGTATCTATGTTTAACAATAAATTACCAACCCTTCTGATTTGTCAGGTATACTACAGGACAACACTATAATTTAAACTATATTTGAACAGACAAATCTTTAAAGATAAAATGCTTCTCAACCTAAGTAACTTGTGAGAAAATGAACACAGTACCAATTACTTTAAATGATTACCATAACTCAATTAAATTATCTCAAAATAGCAAAAATACTTCTGTAGGGCTATTAAAGGGATTTTCTGTGCACATCTGTTGCATTTTACTCCTTCTGCACCATGTCCTGCAGAATGGTTGTCGTCTTCCTTCCAGGTTATCTTGCCTTGTTACGGTGGACAGCTTGGATGCATTTAAACTAAGAAAATGTAAAATCTTTAACATATATATATATATATATATATATATATATATATATATATCAGTCACTGAAAAGTCTTAACTCCATCTCACAGGTAAATTACCACTGACCACACCATTTACATTACTGTTTTATGAAATATTTAATTTGTCATGATAATTTTTACAAATATTAGTAAGTACAAAAACTGTTTAATTTTGATTTTATTTGGTTAATGTCACTGTGTGCAGGGTTTTGCTTTGTATTTACTTGCTTAAAGTGCTTGACAGTTAGCATTCATCAGTTGGGCTATTGGCTGTTGCTTCTTAATGAATCTGTTAGCACCATTCTGTTCACGGAATCTATTCTGTGAATATACTGTTTTACTGACTGGTGTGAACTTTTTTTTTATTTGCATAAACTGTTTGACAGTTGACAGTTTAACAGCTATTGGCAGTTGCCTCTTAATGAATCTTTCATCCTCATACTGTTCACAGAATCCATTTTGTGATGGTACCACTTTTACTGGTATTGACTTTTTATGACAAAAATGCCTCCGATTATTTATTGATTGCCAGCTCTTTAATTTGCAAGGTTGTGACTACCTAGACTTAAAAGCTAAAATCTATTAGTAACAGTTAGTTAAAAAACAGTAAAAAGAAAAAAAAACTTAATATATAGATTTATTTTAATCTGTTGTCTGACTACAAGGGTTAATGTAAGTGCCCTGTGCTATTAGAAAATTGAACATCTTTATTTCAAAATAGAAATTGTCACATTTAAAATGTTTCACTTCCACAATTTTCTTCTGTCTTCTTTCCCTGACCTCTATTATAACATCGTACCAAGACCATTTACTGTTATACTGACCCTTCCCTACAATTTCTAATCCCTCACCACTTCATGCTAAAATTATACACTTTCAGATAGCACCAAGCCTTTCTATCTCCACTAAATTAGCATTTTTACATATAGATATGCTCATCAATACACCATTCCTCTATTTTGTAAATATACTAAAATTACATTCAAGAACCTAATCCAAGTTATGCAGGCAAGATTAAAGCTCAGACTTAGTGGTGACATCCACCCAAGTCCAGGCCCCAAACTAATCCACTACAGCTATACTCACTCACCACCCCTTTCACATGCTCACATTACTACTAACCCTACCCATAGAAAATCAGACATTTTACTTCTTAATATGAATTTCAGGGGCACAGTGAACAAGATGCATGAATATGAATTTCATGCATCTCTCTCACTCTATTCCCCGATATAGTAATTATAACAGAAACATGGATAAAGCCTAAGATAAGTGACAATGAAATTCTAACTCAAGGCTACAACATCCAAAGAGTGAATAGAGTAAATAAACATGGTGGAAGTCTAGCTATTATTTACAAAAATACACTCAAACTTCAACATTTAGAACTAAACCCTCTTAAACTCAATAATGTTGAAATACTGCTTACTAGACTTGAAATTCACTGCAGCAAAGCCATAACTTTTATATCAGTTTACATCCCTCCTGATAACAACCCACTTTGAGGATTTTCCTTACTGGTTGTCTTTAATATTCTCTCAAAAAACTATAGTTATAGCTGACTTTAATACAGACTAGCTCTCCTGTACTTCTGACAGTCCTATAAATTCCATAAGTCTATATGGACTTTCTCAGCTTATTCAATCCCATACTAGAATTGACAAAAAAAAAAAAAAAAACTAACAGTCACTACTAGACTGGATTTTAACCAGTAAACCTTTACTTGCCTCCCAGTTGGTTGTCTCCCAGATACTATTAGTGATCATCTACCTACCTACCTTGTTAGACAGTATCTAGATTCTCCTAAAAACACTGCATATACACAAATTTGCAACAGAAAAAAATGTTGCCAGAAATTTTCATATCAACCTTACAGCAATGCCATATCATATTTTAATAATACATTTTTAGACATACTCAACAGCCAAACACCTCCTAGAACCATTAGAATTATCGCAAACTAAGGAAACTAAGCTATTACCTAAAACCAGAAATAAAGTTTGGGCATACTACCAGATCAACATAAGCTAAACCACTATAGATAATTATCGACAACTTAGAAATAAAGCCAAGAAATGGGTCAAAAACTACTAAAAATCCTATTACATTGTTACGCAAAACAAATATAAAAACAATGAAGTCCATGTTTATAGGGATGAAAACGTAAGTGTAATTGAAGGCGTTCATAACGTTTTGGTACAACATATTTGGTGTGTGGAAACAAAATAAAAAGTAGTGGCAGTACTTTTTCTCCTTGGTTCTCTTTTTGTTTGTTCATCAGTCGAGTGGAGAGATTTCGCTTGTGGATTATTAAATATAAAAACAACCCAAAAATTTTGGGGCTTTTATAAATCAACTGCTTAAGCCAGGTCAATCCATAATTCCAAAACCTACCCCTACTAATAACAAAGATAATATAGCTTCTCAAATTAATATATATTTTACTAATTCCATATTAACTTTGGCCAACGCTAACAACAACACACCTCTAACTATTCTCAAAGCTCCAAAATACTCATCTATTGCTTTTTCCTTCAACCCCATACAAACCAGCACCATAAAGAAATTACTCAATAAACTTAGACCTACTTCTCTTGCTGCTGATAACCTAACTTATGAATACTTCAAGATATCTACTGATACTATCTCCTATCCAGTCTCCATTTTGATCAATCACTCCATAATTGAACAGTATATTCCCAAAATCTGGAAAGCAACTTATATCACACCACTTCATAAAGGAGGGTCCTGTTCAGGACTTTCTAATTTTAGGCCAATAGCAATTTTATCTCCCCTATCTAAAATCTTAGAAAGGTGTATCCATTTACAGTTCATAAACTGTTTACTATCAAACGACCTTATAACTGATTCTCAACTTGGCTTCCGACTCCACCACAGTACCATTACAGCTCTCCTAACATTTACTAACATCAACCATTATAGAAATAATGGTTAACTTGTCTTCTCCACATTCCTTGACCTGTCCAAAGCATTTGATACTTTATCCCACCAAAAAATACTTTATGAACTCTCATCTCTTAATTTAAGCCATAAAGTTATTGCATGGTTTCATAACTACCTGTCTGGCAGACAACAAGCTGTAAAATGGCAACGTGATTTATCCTGCCTACTACCTGTTTCACTTGGAGTTCCACAAGACTCCATATTGGGTTTACTCTTATTTAGTATTTTCATCAACAAACTCCATATAACTACCCACATAGCTACAATTTTTACAGTATGCAGATGATTCCACTCTCACATTTTCTGCCCCCTCACTCACTAAACTTCTAGAAATAACCCCACTTTCCTTTACAGCAGTAGAATACTGGCTCTCTGACTCAGTTAATTTTCAATCTCAACAACACTAAACTTATGATTTTTTCAAATAAAAAAAATTTAGATCTGCAATTTCCTTTTCAGATATAGTCTTCTAACAATTCCATGATAGAACCTGTACCACACACTAAGCTGCTTAGGGTTACAATTGCTAATAACATGAGATTTGATAATCACTTGTCTCTAATCATTAAAATGTTCATATTAAACTAGGTTCACTAAATAGAATTAAACATTGTCTTGTAGAGTCAGTAAGTTAATCAATTGCCAGGACTCATCTTCTCTCTCCTCTTCTTTATACCTCTCCAATCTTCACCAATCTGAAGAAAACAGATCTAACAAAATTAGATGCTTATTATAAGATAGCCAGATTTGCTACCAACTCACCATATAGATCACATCACTGAACTATCTTACGTCAATAGAATTGGCTAGAGTTACTCAATTATCTTATTCTCACCCGATATAGCCCATGACATAATATACCAGCCTGACCAGTGTGCAGCACTATGTAATTTACTTAAACATCAGTCTAACAGAAAACACATGTTACAGATCACAAAAGCTAACAATCGCTTTGCAGATGCTCTATACTGTAATAGAATCTCCATGATTTGGAACACAATCCCCCAGCACATGTTAACCACTGCCAATCCCTCACAATTCAAAATCCTTCTAAAGTCACATCTTATCCTTGGCTCTGCTCGAGTCTGACTCCTGGCTGACTATTATTCCCTTTTGTCTATCTCCTGGTTTACATTCATCTTTATTGTTTTTCTTATACATTCTTTTATCATTTTTCCCTCTGCAGATATTCACTGTCTAATTGATATCTGATTAACTTTTTTCACCTATAAACTCATTTTAAGTACCATCTTATTTTCTCTATATAGATTCTGTATAGCCTCCTTTTAATTACTCTTATTATCTCTTTGTTTCCAGACTCATCGCCTTGACCTTGTACAGTGTTTTGAATACTATATTGATTTGACATAGTCACATTTATCTTAATTCCTGTTTAAAAATGTATTACTCATGAAACATTTGTTTATTTCCTATGATTTTTATGCTCCATAATATTTAATGTATAATATTTTAAATAGATTATGTATAATTTGTGTTTTTCTGTGTATTCTATTACTGTACAAGTTACAAACTATGTCATTTTTTGTTATTTGTATATTTTGGGGCTTCCCCCCAGGCCTCTGATGAAAATGGGCCTGTACCCAGTCAGATTATCCTGGTAAACAAAATTCAAATAAAAAAATAAATAAAAATCTCAACATTTTGATAGGGTTCTAGAAACCTTACTGAATATTTATACACTGAAAGTCATAATACTGAATGTGCAATGATGAAATTTCAAAATGCATAAATGTTAAAATCAAAATATGTACTTACCTATATCTGTAGAGATCTGGACTTGCCCTCAACCCCCCACTACCACCAATGCAAGATCTTTGTTAGCATTCATTTCCAAGTTTCACTAACAGGAGAGTAATATTGTTTGCGACAGGCTATATGCGGTAGATATTTTGAGTTCAATATTTTAAAGTTTCAGCATTTTGATATTTCAAGATTGTGCACTTCGTATTATGTTTTTCAGTATACCACTATTCAGTAAGTTGTCAGGCACTTTTGTGATGCATTAACCAAACCCAGCTCATTTCCCATGTACATTAAAATGCCTACAAAATATTAGACATTCAATCCTGAATGTACCCATAAAGACTTTCTAAGTAGAAGTCATGGGCACTCAGAAGTCATGTAGCTGAAACACTGGTATATCTTTAACGGCTGATTTGCATATGTCCCATGTGTATAGGAGGTTCATGGCATTACACAGTGAAAGCTCTAGCTTGGCTGAGCCTTTGCTGCAGTTTTTACTGAAAGATTTATCCATGTAACATTTTTACCCTTTGCTTGGATATGGTTTGGGATATTTTCCAGGCACCTTAATAATTATTGGTATCAGTCTGTTTTTTAAGCCCTGTGTTTCTGAAATATAACCAAACAATCCACTTATGGTGTACTATGGAGATCACAAAAGTTTGAAGCATGGCATGTCTACAGCTATTTGGGTTTTAGCTTTATTGGTCTGAATGTACCCATAAAAAAAGTAAAAAGTTAAAAGTCATGAGAAATTAGAAGCTATGTACACGAAACACTGGTATGCCCTTAAGGGATCAATTGTTTATTTATCCCATAGGCATTTAGTGCAGGAGATTTAAGGTATTACACACCGAAGACTCTAACTTGACTGAGTCTTTCTTGCAGTTTTTACTGAAAGGTTTGTCTGTGTAACATTTTTTTAACCTTGGATGTGTATTTAATTGACACTTCTGGAAAAAAGACTTTTTTGCATTATGCTGCTTGTAAAGAGGATGCATCCAGCAATATTATGCCAAGCACATAAAAATGTGAATTCAACACAACTGATATGTAGCCAAACAAAAAAAATAAAAAAAACAATAAGCTAATCAAGTTCAAACTTTTACTGCAAGAATAAACAAACTAATGTATAAAACAGCACACACACACACACACACACACACACACACACACACACACACACACACACACACACACACACACGAGAAAAAAAATGTATAAAACATAAGAGAAAGTGCAAACATACATAAAAGGTGAAGATGATTACATCCGGAAGCATGACAGTCCAGGATTCAAGAAGGTACTAAAGTGTGTACACAACTGTGTACATGTCACAGTACTTTTTTGTAGTTCAGCAACCTCCTTAACACAGTGCTGCACAGAGCTCCAGCATGAAAATGTGCAGCACCGCTTAAGGCTAGCTTCCCAGCCATGCTGAATGCTAATGAGGTAGTCCAGGCATAAGCATATGCCAATTAGCCATATGCTTTCTCCACCTGAGATGCCTCCAGGAAGGAAATCTATACACGGAGCCATTCAAGAAATTGCTCGGCTGTGTATATCAGCGCAATCATCCTCACCGTGCCACAGTACTGAACACAGCCAAAAGGCAATGGTCTGCATGTCATGGCAGTAAATACAATTCAGAAACATGTAAATTAGCTGATAATGAGGTCCTATTTCAGCAGCAAATATGTTTCTGAATCACTAATTTGCACACTATAGCCCACCTTACTAATACCTGCTAATCTTTGCTCTACACCTTAACTTTAAAACACCTTTTCTGGGACACTACCTCTAATCTATACAGCTTGGACACACAAACACACAATCACAGACCAACACACACACACACACACACACACACCACTACACTAAACTACATTACAACTACATTTGCACGTAATCACATCCTGACTCTAGCCCACTTACACTTGCATAGACATTCTAGTCTGAAACTTTCATAACATCGTAAGGTTTGGGCATTAATTTTCCAATCACACACTTATTGTACCTGCATGCAACTGATATTTCATTCATGCGAAATGTCAACTTGTAACACAGCATTGCACTGGACTATCAAATTATCCACCAATAAGCAGCTGAGCAGCCAATTTGATGGAGCAACTGACACCTGTGTGTGTGTGTGTGTGTGTGTTTGTGTTAAATATATAGATTGAGGCAAATATATGTCTGTGTGTGTGTCTGTATACACATACTGCATTTTTCCCTACCCTTTGCTTTGAGAGGTCATGCCTAAACAGATCAGCAACTGACAAGTTCACTTATATGGTCAAAGAAAGTGACAGGACTTAGAGAAGATATATTTATTGTCCTTGTCTTATGCACACCAGGTGTAGCGTAGAAGGTGCTGTAGCTGCTGGCCTGACTAAAGACATGTAGGCCATGAACAGACTAATGCAGCTGTCAATAGATGATCTACGAGATGCTGAGAGGAATGCACAGTATGCTGTGCATGAGTCTTTGTGGTATACATTTAATCAGCACACGCACACACACACACACACACACACACACACACACACACACACACACACACACACACACACACACACCCATGCACAAACTAATTTAGAAGTGCAGAGGTGTACTGCAGCAGGAAGGGAGGCATTGTAACGTATGCTGCACAACATGACTTCATATGTGCTGCAATGCATGTACACACACACACACACACACACATATATATATATATATATATATATATATATATATATATATATATATATATATATATATATATATATATATATATATATATATATATATATACACACACACACACACACACACACACACACACACACACACACACAACAGTGACCTATATATATATATATATATATATATATATATATATATATATATATATATATATATATATGTGTGAACATTTATTTACATTTATTTAGTTCTAACACCACTTTATAATTTATATTATTATTTAATCCTGGTGAAATATGTGCATTAAAAATGATTTGCCACTTTAACTCTTTGTATTCTAACTCCCCTTCTTTATCACCATTGAAATCACTAGGGTCAAAATCTATAACTGTGAAGAAAAAAACTTAAAATTACTTGACTGGACTGAATGCTTACCTATAGCATTCTCCATTTTTTTTGTTTTAACCACATAATAATAATGCTTGTGCACACATTTTTTTTAACTCCCTATTTGTTTTACCTATATGCAAAGAATTTCATGTAGAACATTTATCCAAATAGACCACATATTTAGAAGCACTAGTAAAAGACCTTGTAACTGTAGACTTTATATGTTCTATTGTCAGTGAAACTTAAACTCTCTGACATATACTTGCAGATAGAATAGTTGTAACATTCATAAGTTCCCTTTTTATTCCCAAGGTTCACTGTCTTTTCTCTTTCAAATATATTTTTGATGTAGCTTCCGTTTTTATGATATAAGAAGGTGTAACTCCCACTGTTTTACTGATGTCATCACTGATGCTAAGTTTTCACTAGTTGTTTGAATAACTGATCTAATTGCCTTACTTTCTAATGAAAAAAAAAACAAAGGCATAGATACTGACCAATATCTAATAGTACTGGACGTGGCTTTTATTGTGTTGTTACCAGCTACTTCTTTAGCTTTATTTACTATATATTCTTGGTACCACCTATGTAAAATCTGTTAAATAAAGTTATTCAAAACAACTGGCAAATTCTTAGCTTCAGAGATGACATCAGGAAAATAGTTGGAGTTGCACCTTCTTTTATCAAGAAAAACCGAAATAGCATCAAAAATATATTTGAAAGAGGAAAGATGGTGAATCTTTTGAATAAAAGGGAACTTACAAATGTTACAACTGTTCTATGTGCAAGTATATGTCAGAGAGTTCATGTTTTTCTCACAACAGAACAAATAAAGTCTATAGAGTTGCAGGATTTTTACTTGTACATTTAAATATGTGGTTTATTTGGCTACAAGTTCCACATGCAATTCATTCTATGTATGTAAAACAAACAAGAGTGTTAAAAAACACGTGTACAAACATTATTATGTGGTAAAACAAAACATTTTGAAAATGCTGTAAGTAAGCCGGTCTAGTGTAGTAATTTTAAGAGTTTTTTGTTTGCAGTTATAGATTTTTGTCCCTAGATATTTCAATGGTGATAAAGAAGGTGAGTTCAAATACAAAGGGTTAAAGTGGCAAATAATTTTTAATGCACATATTTCACCAGGATTAAATAATAATATAAATTACAAAGTAGTGTTAGAAAGAAATATTAGCTTAAATAAATGTTTGTATAGTTTTTATAAATATATTTTAGCAGTTTTAAATGTTTTAAGTGCTAATTGAATAGCAATTATTGTTAAATGGAGATTTAATTAATTAAATAAGTCATGTGATTTATTTTAAAGTGTATAAAAGTGTTTTTAAGAAATATATCCAACAGTTTGGAAGAAGATAATTTTTACGTCAAAAAAGCTTAACCAATAAATGTTTTTTGGTATTTATATAGTTGTTCTCTGGAAGTTTTTACATTTTATATGCTTTCTATATATTACTGACTCAGTGTTACTGAATCTTAACAGATTCATTACTAACCCCTCAGACCTAATCTGATACTTTTCCATAGTTTATGAAAGGAAACTGTGACACCCCACTGCAGAATATATTACTTGCAGCCATGAGGATTTTTTTTTATTTTACCCCCTACCATTTCCCCTCTCCCACGTGTGAAGAACAGTGAGTTGGGGAGGCAGGGGAGGTTGAGAACATCATGCTGGTGTATGTCTATGCATTTTTATGCTTAGGATGCATACCCTCAAAGTATCACCACTAAGGCTATCATCTTATGCTTAAGAACCCTCTACCCCCCACCCAACAGAATAGGCAAGCCAGTAAAATACTACTTCATTTCCTATCTCTCCCAGCCAACTTCTCTGGTGCCAGATGTGGCACCTGAATATTTCACTTAATGCTCATTTTAAGTAAAACCTCACATGCTTCAATCACATGTTCTCATTACTAGTACACACGCCTTTCTTTCAGGCATATTACAAATAAAGTGCACAGTATGAACAAGCCCAAAGGTGGAAGTTGAAATGGAAGTTTAGATTGGGGGTCCTTTGTATAATGTTGTGACAAATGCTATATAATAGACTGAAATGTTTCATTTTACGGTAAATTCTATGCATCACAACAGTGAAATGCAAGCAGATCTATGAATAAGGCTTGTTTTTAACTTTAATGATAGTTTCCTTTAAGACCTCAGTATGACACTGGATGAAAGCTGAAATATTAAGCAAGTATAAAGTGAACACTCATATTTCCAGTTATTTTGGAGTTTTATAATAACTAGTCATTAAACAAATATTTTAGATGGCAGATTATCTGAGGAAGTGGCATTTGTCATTTAAATTCAAATCAAATTGGCTTTATATAACATGAATGACATGGAACTCAATATCCATTTAATTTAGATATAGTACTTTCCTAAGGCAGGTTTTGCATAACTACAAAGCTCATGGGGAAAACTGAGAACAATTCTTAGACACTGTTTTATCCCTTAGACTCTTTGCTTCTTTTATTTACAAACTGTGCCCAAATAGAGTGGATATGACAAATTTATTTTTTCTACACACGTAAATGACAGTTTTTTATTCTCTCTCTCTCTCTCTCTCTCTCATGTTCAATTTTCACTCACTGTCACTGTCAGCAGTATATATTTTATAAATTACAGCAAGCTAGCAGGTTCATATATAATAAAATTGGCTCCCAAAAAATAAAACATCCAGATTATTCTCTGAGTCTACATTAAAAAAATGAGAAAAATTAATTTGGCAGAATGAAGTCCTCCACCTCTGAAACTGGCAGTATTTATTTGCATTAGTATAAAGCCTTTATGATCTAAGCTGTAGATAATTCTCCAGGTGTGTGATACAGTCACTGGTGATAGCTAAACTCAGATGTTCTAAGAAATACAGGCCTCTACATGCCTTAAAGGCAAGAATTAGAATTTGCTAGTATTGTATAAATTACCTTTGTGTCCTTTCCAGAAGTTTTCTTACACGTTTAATACCCTTTAGTGCTCACATTCCTAAAAGCATTCCAAAACTGGGTTTGTGCAACTTAGATACAAGGGAACTGGGACAGGAAACATGTTTTAAAATGCAACACATGACTCTGCTATGAACATGTGCATCAATATATACATGTGTATGCATGTACATAGAGTGTTTGTACATACATACATATATATTCATATATATATATATATATATAAAAAACACATACACACACACAAATGCAGATACGTTCATCCATCTAATTATGGAAATGCATATGAAAATGTTGTTGTGTCTTTTGGCTTTTCCCGGTTAGGGGTCACCACAGCAGAACTCCGGTCCGCTAATGATTGGCAGTAGATTTTTACATGCTGAGTTTCCAGCCCTGACACACAACCTTCAATGAAGGTACGCCCATTCACGCATGTCTCCACACAGAAGACGCTCTAGCTGAGAATCGAACAGGACAAGGTCTTACTGTGAGGCGACAACGCTACCGTAGCACCACCACCACTGTGGAAATGCATATGAAAATAATTTTTTATAAAAGTAAATACATATATTTTCCCTTATTTTCCTGAAACAAAGACATATCTTTCATTTTGAAGAACAGAACGGCACATTTATTTTCAAGTTTCTTAAGTGAATCATTGTCCAAGACAGCTTACAAACATCATCTGAAGTGGATTGCCGGCTGGATGCAGACCTCCTTAATTATATGTAATGGCTGCAGTATGTTGGTTATCAGGTAAAAATGTCTTTGGTCATAATGTAGATGATAAAAAAAATGGTCCAAGCACAGATCACAAGTTTATTTCCATTATATACCTAAATACTTAGAATGCATACTAATGAATATGCAATTACAAATTTTTCACTGAATTCATCATGAATTCCAGTTAATTATACAGATATAACCTTTTTACTTCCACATTTTAATATTTTCTGTAATGCCATTGTACAAGACCCGGTCAGAAGATGGTGACTACTTTATATTAATGGTAGAAAAACAAACTGCAAAAAGATCCAAAGTCACACAAGGAATGAATGAAATCAAATTATTTTATAGCAAGCTTTGGGTATGAAGTATTTAATTGAGAAAGGGTTCATTCAAGCTTTGGTGCTTTAAAGTATGTTCTCAGCATTTCCTGTGGATCTTTTGTGTTACTTTATATTAACCAAGTCCACTGCAGCTTCGCCTCAACAGCAGACTTAACTATTTTATGAGACACAGGGAACTAATCTAAGGGGGTGGCAAAAGCCAACACATTCTGGCTGGGCTTATAGATGTCCTCAGGCAGATAGCCTAGAACTTACTATGAACCTATGTACTATTCACAATGTGTTAACAGTTTCTTTTAGTAGAGGCTTCAAGAGATTAGCAACAGATAGAAGGCTTACAAATGTAAGTATTTTTGGATTAATTATTTCATTCTTTACCACATAAATAAGAATAAATAATAAAACATCCCTCTTTATTTATCAATTGCATGAAATAAAGTGAAAAGTGCTTCTTCCAACAGATGTGCTGCCAAATTTTTTTATATATTGGTGAGACCATGTTCTCTCTATACTGAGATTTTTCTGAGTGAGCATGCAAGTATTACAAAATCTGAGGTTGCAACACCACAAAAAGTGAATATCCTCAATGGTCTCTTCAAGCCTATATGTTTTGCACTTTGTATTATGCAATTTCTTTTATGACCATGGATTACTGACATTTCTTTCTGATAATCAATAATTCAGTAGAGAGTCGATTATCCGAAAAGTCAATTATTCAAGCCAGCCTACCAAAGTTTTCAGTTAGGAAAAATCATAAAGTTTGAGTAGTAAACATTATACGTATTCACTTTGTCATGTTTTTTGAGGTTGTAACCAGCTTGTGTGTGAAAATTATTCTTTGTTGTCCACTGAAATCAGTGAATGGTTGAAAAGCATATTCATGCATGCAGAAAAAAAGATTTTAGAAGTTTTTATCCAGTTCAATTATGTTTGATTATCCAAACAATTTGATTATCTGAACTACCCTAGGTCCCAGTTAGTTTGGATAATCGACTCTCTACTGTATTTCTTGAAATTAAGGATTACTCTAACACCACACAAAAGCACAGACAATAAGCCTGTTCATTTTTAACTAGCTTATTAGACATTATACATGTTCCTATTAAATTGTCAACTTCAAACCATGAATTCTGTTTGTTAAACATTGCTCTTCAGTAGAAATATTGATGCATAGAAAATTTTAAAATATTTGCTAGCCCACTGTCATAGGTAGCAACCTTCATGTTTTTACAACATAGATCAGAAAGTCTAGAAATATTGAAACAAGGTTTGAAGGTTTATGTTGAGGCTGTATGGGTAGCACATTGATTGCCCTGTGGACTTAGAAAAGTGGGAGAAGGTAGAAATCAAAAGTAAAACTCCAAGTGTGTGTACCTTCAGAGTAGGCATATTTAGAGATCTGGACTGTGGGTTTTGCCCACATCATGGGGTTCAGTGGGAGCTTGTCCTATGCCTAATAAAATGTTTACATGTGTTCTGCAACCTTAGAAATGCTGTTGTTATTTTGAAATTGTGACCTCTTGAGGCTTTAAAACCTTTAAGTTTGGGTTAATTATATGTTGATTAAATAACAGGCTTTATCACTGAAAATCTGTCCTTAGGACAAAGTCATCCATCATAATCCCTGTGATCAAGTAATGCATAACATGCTAATAAAAACAAAAAGTAAGCAGTTACCTTTTTCATATATTGGTACGTGCCATACTACAACCTTCTCTCGCTTCACACTTCTTAATATTGTAACCCTACTTCAGTTCTTACATATTTCCTATTTCGCCTCTCTCTCTCTCTTCTTACTGCTTCTTTACATTTACTTTTACTAGTCCCACTTCAATAATTTACTTATTTGTTAACATTTGTTTACCAGGACAGTTTGAATGGGCACAAGTGTGCTTTACAAAGGAGTCCCAGAGAGAGAGAGAAAAGCTCCACACAAAATACATACTTTAAGTTTACAAAGGGTCAAACTAAGAAAGAGGAGTCCAAGTCTAATAAAACATTGAAAACAACTATCAATTAATGGTTAACAGACAAAAAGTGCATGTTACCACAATAAGTAGGTAGTCTGAATTATTAAACCTAAAGAGAAAATAAATAAATTTTACTGAACATTAAAAATAGCTAAATAGAGCTATAACATACAGAAATACCTTATTTGCATTGTACATGTTACCGACATGGTTAAGGTCTTAAATAATGAGCAACATGACAGGAGAGAGTAAAATAGCAATCAAGAGCATATAACTAGATCTAGTACAGTATGGCGTACATTATTAATGTTGGTTTCTAGGCTTAGGCCTATATACAGCTTTCCCAGAACCAGAGGCATAATGGTTAAGATATTTGCTTTACAGACACAAGGTGCAGGGTTTGATTCTCACATGGGTTAATTGGCCAGGCTTAAAATGGTCAACAAGGGCAGTTAGCCAGTATTAATCTATGCTATAGGTGGGGTAATAGAGAGAGAGAGAGAGAGAGATGCAAGGAGTTGTTTATATGGTACAGTACAATGGAGGTAAGTACCTGGAGAGCTACTGAGTTGTAAGAAAAGCAGATTTGGAAAAACAACAGAGTAGCAGTTAACAGATGTAGATATATTCAGCTGAAAGATTGAAAAGTATACTGAAATAAGTTTGATGAGGTGAGTGGAAAGAAAGTTTAATGAAGGGGGTACGACAACTGGTATGGGAGGGTTTGCTATAGAGAATTCATAGGTAGGGCTGGTAGTCAGAACAGGATAAATTAAAGAATTCCCATAAAAATATTTTGTATGGGTGGATATTTATGGCATTTGGATGATAAGGATTAGTGGGTATTATGGAGTCAAGGCATTACTCCGGTTAATTACATAAACATGACATGTTTCCTTCAGATGATGTTTAAGATGTTGTATAAAGGTTACGAGTTTGTTTTTGGATAAGTAGGATGGAGTTTCAGATTTTACATACATAGGAGGAAAAGAGGGAGTTAGCTTCAGAGCTGTTAGATTTTGTGAGTAGTAATGGGTGTTTGCCGATGGAATGGAGGGTTCTGTTGGTAGAGTAGTGATGAATTATGCTGCTGTTGCTGGGGGCATTTCTCTGATTTGTAGAGTGAGTTGTGAATAGTGTCTAAATGAGAGAAGGTTAAGGCATGTTGCAGCTCAGAACACTGAAGCAATTTTTGAGTTAAGAAGTGGTGTGCTCTGTACAGGATATTAGTAGGGATTGGGTGGCTTTCAGAATTAGGACCAGTGTGATTACCCTGTTAACAAACGTATACATGCATGTATGTACTTATTCATGTATAAACAAACAGATGGCCACAAGCCCAAACAGTATGGACTGATGTGTTCATAGATGATGCATAGCCATGCACTTTGAAGAACAGGAAAGGGACAGGCTTAGAATCAACAACTGTACGCCTAAGTTAGTGAATGAATTAAAGGGAAGCTATATAGCTGGACTGAGCATAATACCCAGAAAAAAAAAGAATTGCAGAACAATGCAAGTGGGATTAATAACTATAAGTACTAATTAATAACAGAGGTTGGGGGAACTTGCACCACATCATAAATGCCAGATGGCTATAAATGTACTGCAAGAATGGGGTCTGTTTATCACTGAAAATGATAGCTGAATTTTATGCTGACCTGAGGGCAGGATTACAGAGCAGATAAGGAGATGTGCTTGGGGAGAAAAAAGGAAGATCTTCCTTCCTCCAGTGGCAGCAGGCAGGATCAGTAATGGAGACCTATCTAAGATGGAGGAGAGGGTTGTGAGACTTTTCAGTCAACTCTTCCCTAAAGTGTGTAGCCCCATGAGAAAATGTAGGACTTATTAAATTGTGAGGCATCCTATGTTTGATATATATATATATATATATATATATATATATATATATAGATATAGATATATATATATATATATATATTGAGATGTAAGTGACAATGGGGTCATTGATGTGATATTTAGACAATGGAGTCACTGATGTGATATTTAAAAAGTTTGGATATCAGCATTGCTGCTGCTCTCAAATGTTTGGGAACAAATTTCTGACATCTCCTTCAAGATCCAGCTTTACACACATCTCCTTGAGAATTACAATTTGGCAGACTAATTGGCAATAAAACACAGCTGTGGCCATTTGACTTCTTTGGTTGTTAGTATCTTAATTGCAAATGTCAATGTGATTAGAACAACTAAGCATCCAAGGTTAAAGTGCTGAATCTACAATAAAAAATAGTGTAAATTACATCAGAAGGTAAACAACTAGAAAGGAAAAAAAGCAACAATGGTGAGTTTGATGATTGCTAATAACAGTGAGGGCAGAACAGCTATACAGAATGACTGTCAAACAGGTGGAATAGTTTGGCACAAAGCCAGTGGGGGGTAAGAAGATGTAAAAGTATATTCATGGCAGGAAGCAACAGTCAGTCAATCAGGAGGCAGTGAAAAGCCCAGGATCCACATGGATCAGCTTATTCAACAATGAGGGAGGTGTAGCAGACATGCTGCGGTGTGTTTGAATGTGGAATGTTAACCAACTGCCTACATTCCTTGTGTAAAAATGTGGTGATCTGAATGTTTGGTTAATTCAATTTTCAGTGTTTTCATCTTGCTCAAGAAAATTTTGAGGAAGTGAAATTTTGGTTTATATATATATATATATATATATATATATATATATATATATATATATATATATATATATATATACATACATACATGGATTCACTTTATAACCTTGAAATACTAAAATACCAAATGTTAGTATCTCGAGACTATAAAGCCGAAAGCCCAAAAAACCGACACCCACAATAGCGAAATTCAAAATCGAGATCATTCACATACACAAACCACCACACAAACAAGCACACATAACCTACCTAATGACACTACAACATACAAAACAACACACAAAAACACAACATAATGAACAAACACATCTACCTTACCTATAAGCAAGGGGGCAAGCCCCCCTGCACCCTACACCCCCACTACTTATATATACTAACTCCGAGGTCGAACTGAACACACAAACACATAAAACTCACCACTACACACACTCGGACACAATAAAATCCCTACCCAATACCCTTACAAGAACACCATTTACCTGAATCCCCAGCTAAATCTGCAAACAAACCGCATCACACGTCACGAATGTAACAACACAACTGCGGATTCAACATTTCTGCATTCAGTGTTATGCAGTTTCGTGTAACTGCATTTTTGACTTTATAGTCTCGAAATACTAAAATTCAATATTTCAATTCCAAGATCGCACTACAGTGAAGAAAATGATACATTTCCTGATCATCACTGGACCGTGATCTCCATTCAAAAGCTTTGAGTTTTCAAATACTCGGTCATATGGTCTCGAACATACGGAGTTCCAGTTTCTGAAAACTCGAACAACTGATATATATATATATATATATATATATATATATATATATTATATGTGTGTGTGTGTGTGTGTGTGTGTGTGTAGTTATATTGATCGAAACCCCCAAACCCAGATGTTTACAAAGTCCAAACCGAAAGGTTGACTATGCAAATGCCAACATACTGCTACCCATGCAAAAACCTCAGAAATAAAAGTAGTTTAAAACATCATTTTTGCAGGGAACCAAGCCCTCCTGTCACCCTCCATACCCCCCTGATAATTATATATACTAACTCTAAGATCACACAATCTCAGAAAAAGGGCATATTTCCCTACCCTGAGAAATGTGTGATCTTGCACACCTGTCAGTCATCTGTTTAGCTGATCCAGTTTTTTGTTGGGCTAAACAGATGTCAACCAAAGATGCACTTGACCAAATTCAGTCCACCTATGTGTATGTGTGTGCATGTATGCACATAAATACAACAGCATGTATACACATGCGCTTGTGTGTGCATATGTGTGTTTGTGTGTATCTCTCTCTCTCTCTCTCTCTATATATATATATATATATATATATATGTATATATATATAGAGAGAGAGAGACAGAGAGCTACACACACACACACACACACACACACACACACACACACACACACACACACACACACACACACACACACACACACACACACAATTTAGTGTAAGAGTGCAAAAGTACCCACAGAAAACTAATGCTGGCACAGGCTGAAAATGAAAAACTCCACAAAAACAATGACCATAGGTGAGCACTGAACCTCAGACTATTGCATTATTGTCACATATAGAAGTAGTGGAACAGGGTACCTTATTATCTAATGAAGCAACAGCTGAATGAATGAAAGGCAGAATAAGCCTTAGTGGTTTGGCTATTACTGATCTGTTCCAGAAATCTCAGTGCAACCTAAATATTGCCTAAGGTTTCCCTGCAGTTAAAGCTTGCTGGCATTAGAACTGGGATTTTTGTACTCTGACTCACTGTTAGTCAGCAACAAAACTCATTTGCCTCCAAGGCCCTGAACCCAGCTGACAGAAGGGACTGTTGACGTTTCAGTTGACAAGCTGGTGCAGGTTAGTCGCCTCAAGGTAGTGACTGCCTTAAGGGTCATGTGCTCTGGAAAAGTACAAACAGTTTTAAATGACTTAGTGGCCTCAGGGGAGAAAGGAAGAAAACTGTCTTCATCCATTTAGCCATTCACTGCTCGTTTCCTTTTGTGTTCAAGCAGCCGCTTTCTTCACCTGTTCTGAGTTATTGATTTCCTGTTTACAGCTTTAACTTAAAGTTACAGTGGTTAAATTCAGAACATTTTGTTACACTTTTATGGTGAAGTGTTTTAGGTGTTTTTCACAGCAAAATGAATAGCAAAGCAAATGATAAAAAACATAGTATGGCACACAGTTAAACAGCAATTATAAAGTTCAGCACTTATTTACAATGTACAACCACTAAATCAAAGTTATTATTTTCATATATGGATTGTAGTAAAGGCCAATGAAAATAGGTAACAGTTTGTGTGTTATTTAATGTGAATTGGTAAATTAATTAGACAATAATAAAAAATATAATATAAAATGGCTTGCTAAAACAAAAAAAGTGGAAGCATGTCATATATGAAGTTGGCAATAAGATATAAATCTTGAATGGTGAGTGTATGGTTTGAATTAATGGGGCTATAAATCATGCATGATTATTTTAGGTTTTGATTTGGAACAAACATGATGAAATACCAGAATAATCAAAGCCAAAACAGAAGTCATGGAAAGTAGGAGAAAGAGGAAAGCAAACGCGCAAAAATAATTAATGAATTTAACAAGCAAGTAAGCAATTAAAATAATAACATATAAAGTGATCTTGTAAATACATTTTTTTATTGTAACTGCAGCAGTATTTCTTTGTTTCATGAAGGAGCCGATGGCAGATAACTTTATTTAAACAGACAGTTTTACCTAACTACCAATCTACCTGTCTGTCCATTTAGCTATCCTGACAAAAGAAATTCTAGTCGGGACAATAGTGGAGATCCAAAAAGAAAGGTTCTGCTTAGAAAACTATACAATCGCATGAAATAGAAATATTCTGATATCATGAAAAAATGTGTGCAAGAATATAAAAACACTGATGGAGTAAACTGAATAAGTGGGAAAATAATATACGCATTTAAGTTCAACACTAGCAACAAAGTACGCATAAGAGTAAAAGCAATATTATATTTTATTTAGTTTTGTAGTGAGAAAGGACATGAGATAAGTGTAAATGAAACAGAATAACATAGGAGATAGGCGGGGAAAACACAGGACATATATATATACAAATATAGCTATAAGAAGTAGTAAGAGTTATGGTAAAATAAATAGCATAAATAATTAAAGCAATGGATTCAGAATGGGGCAGCAGTCCTTGTCCAAGAGAAGAGCAAAGGATAAGCTAGGACCACAGTGCGAAAGAAGAGGAGAACAGGGGTGGCTTCTGGTGGGGTACGAGGGCTGTGTGAAAAAAATACACTGATATAAAAAAGTAAATTGAAAGAAGAATATTCTTCAGATGCCAAAGCACAATATATCTTTTTTCATCTGTGCTTCCCTAGTAATTAAAAATACAAAGCAAGAAATGTGCAAACTCAGCATGCCATGACCTCTATTTAAGTTTCCTCATCATATGATATAATTTATCATCAAATTACTAGGGTTCATTATTGACAATAATATGAAATTTGACAGACACATAGCTCATACAATAACCAAAATCAACAAAAAAACTAGGTACTCTTTACAGATGTAAAAAGTTCCTAACCAACAACAGTAAAGTTATTCTAGCTCGTAACCATCTTCTCTCTACCTTACTGTATGCTTCTCCTGTCCTGATTAATCTAAACAAGAGCGATTTAAACAAGCTATCAGTATGCTACAACAAAATAGCAAAATTTGGCACAAACTCCTCCTACCGCACCCACCACTGTCAGGCCCTAAAATAGCTTTCCTGGCTGGAACTCCCTAATACCTTAGCTCTAAATCAACTTCTTCTAACTCACCAAATACTGTACCAACCTGACAAATCTCCAGCCTTACATGACCTGATCATCCTCTACTCCAATAACCGAGAACTTAGAGCCACTAACGAGGCACTAATCCCAGTCTGCAAAAGCCATTACAGCTGTGGTGACTTACTGTATTCTAGCAACATTGTCAAGACTTGGAACTCCCTACCACTAACAAATCAGGGTGCAACTTAATAAAACCATCTTCAAAAAACAGTTTATTTCCCACCTAAACAACTCCTGGACATGCAACTGTTTAGCACCTGGCTGACATATTTTAACTCCTTTACCCTATCCACTATCCAACCTCCTCTTTAAAACTCCCACAGATGCACTATATATTATCACACGTTACTTACCAACTCACTGCTGCCTACTCCCCACTGTCGTATCTATACCCACTAACTCTCCCCTAGACCAAGTTGAAAAGCTTGCCTTTAAAATGTCAATGCACCTCATATGAATTTCTCCTCCTTTTTTAGTTTTTCCTTTCTTGTCTTATCTTCAGTACATCTTCAAGATTATCTACTAAACATATTGTATGAACAACCATCATATGTTACTACCTGCTGTACTTTTAATTGTATGTCTAAATCTATATGCTTATGTAAATATCTTATGCAATCATGTTATTATCTGCTATATTTTTATAACTGAATGTGTAAATATCTTATGTATAGTATGTTAGCAATTGTTCTGGAGAGTTTCTCCCCGGGCCTCCGCTGAAAATGGACAGCTCTGTCCAGTCAGACCTCCCTGGTAAACACATGTAAAACAAATAAAATAAATAAATACATAAATAAATAAATATGGAAAATGTCAGCTGCGCCCATTTCATACAGTTCATTTTGCTCAATGTACCATGTCAGATCATTGACTACTGTCAGGGTTACACATCCATTTTGGTGTGCAACACCTTATTTTTTTAAGTCAATCTCAAAACTGGTTGTTTGCACTGGTTAGCAAGATTGCTGCAAAACTTCTATCTAATTTTATTTATTTGAACAGCTGAATTGGGATTTAATGCATTCATCTTTACTATCAAGATTATGTTCAAGAAAGCAAACTCACAGTGCAAAGCATGAGGACCAAACATCAGTTAAAAAGATAACCTAAGCTGTACTAATATATGCTACTAATAGGTTCATAGGTTCGTAGGTTCATACTAGGCTATCTGCCCTAGGGCATTTATAAGCCTAGCCAGAGTGTGTGTGGCTTTCACCACCCCTTAGGATGAGAATACTATACCCATTAGTTTGCTGTGCCTCTGTCCAGCAGTGACACAGAGATGATTCCCGGGGTAAACCTACGATCTCCCATCCACTCGTCAAGATTTCTCTTGAACAGAGTCAGTGAGGGGCTCTGCCTCACATGGACTGGGATTCTGTTCCATAGTGTAGGGAGTCTCTGGGTGATGAATCTGTCCCTCCAGCACGTCCTATTTATATCCGTGTTGAGGTTTAAGTCTCTTGCTCTTGTGGCTCTGGTGGATTTGGATTTTTTGAGGTGGAGCATGTCCATTAATTCCGGGTTGGACATGGCCTTGTATGTCAGGCACAGATCACCTCTGAGCAGACGGTATGCGACTGAATAGAGCTGGAGTTTCTTCAGTCGGGCAGCGTATGACATATGTTTGAGCCCCTTTATCCTTTTGGTGAGGAACATTTGGGGTCTTTCCAACTGCTGCAGGTGTCGGGTAAGGTACATTCCGAATGGGGCGTTGTACTCAATCATTGGTCTGATAAGTGAAGAGTACAGGGGTACAATGACCTCTCCTGATCTGGATGTGAATCCCTTCATGATCAGGTGGGCAATGTAGAAGGTCTTCCTAACCACTTTGGCAATGTGAGTGTCAAAAGAGAGGTTACTGTCAACTTGGGTCCCCAGGTCCCTGATAACTTCTTCCGTGTTTAATGGATTACCACCTATGTGGTAATTATGGGTTACCTTGTTTTTCCCAAAGGGTATGACTATACATTTTTTGGCATTTAACTTAAGGCCATGGCTCTTGCACCAGTTATCCATTTCTATGAGACCTCTCTGGAGGATGTCTGTGTCTGATGGAGTGTCAATTATGGTGCCCAGTTTGCAGTCATCTGCAAATTTTGTCAGCCACAATCCCCCTATGTTTGCCTGCACTTCAGAAAAATAAATGCCGAACAAGAGGGGGCCCAGGACTGAGCCCTGTGGGACACTGCTCGTGACCGGCTTAGAGTCTGACATGGCACCAGCAACTCTAACCCTGTGGGTTCTGTCCTTGAGCCAGTTTGCAACCCATCTTGTGACATATGGGTTTACATCTAAGCTGGTGAGCTTTTCTATCATGCCCGAGTGGGGTATTGTGTCGAACGCTTTTGCTAGGTCAAGGTAGGCTGTGTGAACTGCCTTACCCTCATCAATGGCCTTAGTGACTGTTTCGAAAAAGTCGACCAAGTTCAAGAGGCAGGAGCTGCCCTTGACAAAGCCAAATTGGGTAGGATCCAGTGTCTGTAGGTCCCCAATGTCTTTATTTATGAGTTCCATTATGATCCTCTCCATAGCTTTGCAGACAAGGCTCGTCAAGCTTATGGGGTGGTAATTTCCAGGGTCCGTAGAAGCACCGCCTTTGTGGAGTGGGACAACAGTTGCCGTATGCCATTCTTTGGGTACGTATCCTGTAGTAAGGCTAAGATTAAACAGCAGCCTTATGTGTCGGTTTAGTTCTTCATTGAGTTCGTGTAGCACACAGCTGGGGACACCGTCCGGTCCCATTGATGCTGTGTTTTTTGCTTTAGAGAGAGCAGCTCTCACCTGGGCATCTGAGATGTTTGGGAGGCTAGACTCTGGTGGGATAGATATTTCTCCTTTTGGGGGGGGAGGGGAGAAATTTGCACTGAACCTGTCTGCCAGTATGTTGGCAATGTCTGTGGGTTCAGTGATTTTTGTATCATTTTGGACTAATTCTGAGCATAACTGGGAGTTTCCACCCAGGTTTCTAACATAGCTAAAGAAAGCCTTATGATTGTCTTTTGTGTCATTAGCGATTTTTCTCTCAAAGTTGGCCTTGGATGATTTTATGAGTGATCGTAGTTTTTTGCTAGTAGTGATCAGAGATGCCTTTCCTTTTAGGGATTTTGCTCTGTCATGTAGTAGCTTTCTCCTCTTGTTGTAGAGTTTGTTTATGGCTGGGGTCCACCAGACCGGGCGCCTGCCTTTGGTGGAAAGGGTCTTGATTTTATTAGGGATTGCTTGATCCATACATTCCTGGAGGTGCTCGTAGAAGGCATTTTTAAGGGTTTCAGCAGCGTGGGTTGTGGTTTCCACTGGCTCAAGGGCCTTGAAGGATGCCACTCCAGTCTTAAGAAGTGTGAAGTTTGCTTTTGAAAAGTTCTTCACTGTGGTCTTTTTTGCTGGGGTTGGGGGCGGGATGTGGATCTCCAGTGAGATTAATTTATGGTCTGATCTCACCAATGAGGGATATACTTCCGGTGTGGAGCATTTTGTCCCCATGTTTGTGATGATCAGGTCTAGTATATTTTCTCCTCTTGTGGGAATGGTGACTAGTTGTTCCATAGCATTTGAGTTTATGAACTCCAGGAACCTTTGGGCTAGGGTGTTGGGGCTTGAGTAATGTTCCCAGTCTATGTTTGGGTAGTTGAAGTCACCCAATATGATGGTGTTTGGAGAGACATTCATACTCTCCAGTGTCTTCAGGAAGGCTGTGTGGGTTTCCTGAGTTTGAGAGGGTGGTCTGTAGCATGCTACAAACTGTAGGGCAGTTTTACCTATGAACCAGAATACCAGCCAAAGGACCACACAATACAAAACCAGCAAGCAGATCCAACAGGAAATCCGATGGTGGAAAAGTAATCATCCGACTCCACGGCAAAGTGTACTCAAGAAGCTTTATTACATCCACAACAAGTACGAGCAGCAAGGATTAAGCGCTTTCGTCTCCACCCTGGAGACCTCTTCAGAATCAATTAACACAAGAAAAAGCGCTGCTTTTATATACACATAAATAAAATAATTAACTAATTAATCACAATTACATTAATCACAATGACATAATTAAACTATTAAAAGATGTTCTGAAGCCCTTAAGGGTGTAGCGTGGTGTGTTACACAGGTTTCAAAAACACTTGTATCTACTATGTTCTTATATACAAATTCAAAAATATGTGGTGAAAAGAAGACAGAATAAATTGAAATAAAGGAACAATCTTCTTAAAATACCTCCCAGCTTCACAATACCAAATATTTGATGTTTTAGATATAAAAATCTGTAAAAAACATAACAATATAGTTGATGTATAAAATTGTAACAAAACCATGACCTAATATGTACACATATTTTGATGCAATTATAGTATGTGTACCTCTTATACTAATAGAACAAAGTGTCGGTGTTAAGATGATAATAATCTATATAAGAGTGTATGTAAAAATATGTATATATAAATGTTTTTATTAAAAAATAATAAATAAATATGTAATATGATATAGTGTAGTATAATAGTTGAATATGTATAAATAGTGACGTAAGTAAATAATTATATTTATTAGTATATAAATAAATATATAAATATTTGTAATATTTATATTAGTAAATATATATATAAATATATTAAATACGTACTTGTTGTGGATGTAATAAAGCTTCTTGAGTACACTTTGCCGTGGAGTCGGATGATTACTTTTCCACCATCGGATTTCCTGTTGGATCTGCTTGCTGGTTTTGTATTGTGCAGTTTTACCTATGGTTAATTGCACCTGGATGGTCTCCGATGCTTCGTGCATTGCCACTAACCTGGAGGTGTGGGTATCCTTTATGAATATGGATACTCCCCCTCCTTTTGTGGTTCAGTCCGGATTTTGGGGCCGGAACGCATGATATGAGGTATAACCTGATAGTGCTGGGGTGCTCTCAGGAGCCTTGAACCAGGTTTCAGTCACAGCACAGACATCGATGTTCTCCATACTGAGGAGGGCTTCGAGGGCGTGCATCTTGAGGTTTAGTCTTCTGGCATTGAGCAGTATTACCCTTAGTTTTTCTCCATTTTTGTTTTCTAGGGCGGTAGGTTTATCATTTGAGCCTTGCCTAAAAAGGCACTATGGGGGTGGCAAGAGCCTTTGCCAATATCCGGAAGCCCAGGGGAGACAGGTGCAAGCCATCCCTTGCGAAGCAGCGTGGCTTGTCAAGCATGTCATCCCAGGCAGACAGACATTGGATCCCCTTAGAATGACACCAGTAATTAAGCCAATTATTAAAGCTGATCATTTTGTCTCTGTATTGTGGCATCATTCTTGGTGAGGGTAGGATACTGCTCAGGGTCAGGGTCATACCGGAATGGGCTACATAATCTGAGAGCTCCTCTATGTCTCTTTTCATGTAGTCCAGGGAGGTACGTCTCAGGTCGTTCACACCGGCATGGACAATGACTGAGTCATATTTGTACTTGCTGTGGAGTGACCTGAGTGCTTGTGTTATGTGGTGGATTCTAGCGCCTGACAGGCAGCTTACTGTGATCTTTTCCTTGTTCATTCTGGGACGTCAGTGTGTCTGATTATGGAGTCACCTATAACAAGTGTGTCTGGCATTGTGTTTGGCCTTAAGGGCTGTGACTGTTTAGCACACTGACTTTGAGAACTATGTGTTGCATGTCTTATGTCTTGAGGTGGCAGTTGCTTGGGTGTCTGCTTTGGAGGCCTCTGTAGTTTTGGTAGATTTTTGATCAGTGCCTCTGAGTATGTCTTTGTGTGTTTATGTGTCTGTTTTGCAGTTGTGATAGTTCTATGTGAAACTGGGTTTGTGGTGTGCGTGGTTTCCTTCTCCTCTTGTCTGGTCTTGCCAGTCCTAAGTTGAGAGAGCTCAGCCTCCAGTTTGGCTATATAGTTGCATCTCTCACATGTATTTGTGTTTTGTGGGAGAAGGAGTGTGTTGTCTGTGTACATGACACAATTGTAACATTGCCTCAAGATGCCCAGATTCACCAGAGAGGACGTTAGCAACTGACCCTTCGACATGCTAGAAAAAGTGAAAAAGTTTGCTGTGTAACTGAGTCAGAAGGGACCTATAGGGAAATGGGTACTCAAGGGGATTCTAGGCTGATGTAGTACTTTGTTTAGTATATAAGTACTTTACCTATATAAAAATGCTTTAGGAGCAAGTGCTGAGCTTTTGAGATAGAGAATAGACTGTTTAGATTGCAAGTAGAGAAGTTCTAAGGGAAAAATTGAAGAGCAGACTTTATGGAGCCAGAAATAGTTTAACCTTGTTTAACCGGCGCTAGTAACAATATTTTGTTAAAACATGAAACAATATGTATTATATTATGAAGAGGTTCCTATAGGTGCTGGCAGTCAGCATTACTAAAAAAATAGTACATGTAGATGGAGCTGGCACAGAGGGGGGTCAAGAGGCCTTACTCAAAGATTGAATGCAGACTTGTAGGGATGACAAAGCAGCTGTGTGGCAGATATCAGGAAACAGCTAAAGAGGAGAGGTGAAGTACAGCTGTTAGGCAATGCAACCAGAGGAGACAGAACTGGCCATGTGTGGTGTCCCCCAGAATGCTTAACTGTAGATATGTGTGGCTCAAATGTGGTACAAGCAGGAAGCATGTTAAGAAAGGGAGAAGCAGAGAGGACAAATGCCATGTGGAACTGGAGGGCTCTGCAATAAACTAGATAGCAGAGCAGTACAGGTCAGGTTTCAGAGATGATAAACTTAGTGGTAGCCACAAAGGTCCCATGGAGTGAAGAACTTTTCCCAACGGTGGGCTATTAGCACAACTGCAGGTGCAGAACTTAAATCTAGAATGGCACTGGAGATGATCAGTGGGGCAAGGATTTTGTGTTAAATTTATTGGAAAGCCTTTTACAGTCTAGGATGTATAAGACAGAAGGAGAGAAGAAGAATCGTACAACATATGGATGGGATACAGAAAGTAAAATGTCAAGAAACATTCTTAGTTCATCTAGGTTGCTTGCTCTAAACATACAGCATGCAGGAGATCAAGGATAAATGCAACAGAAAAATGAATGATATGATATTTGTATCTTGGGACTCAAGAAAACACAAAATGCAGGACAAAATGTGGGTATAGTCCTATGGGTAATTGGGACAGTAACAAAAAACAAATGTTTATTTTCTGTTTCTCTGTTACAAGGAGAAATCCTGGGTAAACAATATGGAAAAAATGCCTAAACTAGAGAATGAATGTTTAAGAAGTAGGACAGGAAAAGATTATTTAAAACAATCTGTTTCAAAGAAACTGGTTGCAGATGAATTCCCGAGGGTACAATGTATACTGTGCTCGGTACACTCAGTATCATTCAGTGCATTCCCGAAAGTGAATGCATCTCATCTATGATGAATAACCTTGTAAACAATTAAATAATGAAACTGGCTGTACAAGCCATGTTCTGCTTGCACTTCAGATACCTTAGTAAATAGCTAGAACAGCAAATAAACTTCCAGCATCATACAGAAATCGTCAAAGCCAAAATAAATACACTCCTCTTCTGGATAAAAAAAAATCCCATATTTTTATCTCCAGCTGGGGACAATAGGAAAAGGTGTAATTTATGCCAAAATACAATATTATCTGTCAGTCACATCCAAAAGCAACATGCTTTCCCATCAAACTGCTGTCAGCTACATCTGTTGCTTCATCACTCTTCCCACCCAAAAAGAACAACACTGTTCATTTCTAAAGAAAAAGCAAAATGGCTACCATTTTCAGCTAGAACCAAACTGCTATTAGGCTCACTGATTTATAAGCTTCTCATTCAAAACCCTTGCAGGTCATCTGTCTGAGCACATTTCAGATACAACTTAAGATCATTCACAATTTTGATTATCTCTTTAAAAAACACTAGAACAATAATGCACTTCACTAGCCACAGTTTTTCAAGACTTGCCCCAACACAAGGACATCCATTTTTAATATATTACACAAAACTGACTCATACACAAAATTCAGATGCCAGCTAAAGAAATACTTGCTCAAAAATGCCTCCTGTACATGTCTTCAATGTAACAAAATCACATGCAGTTACTTACCTATGCTAATAGAGCAGTATTAGAGCTGGAACCCTGAATGGAGTTACTACTCCCTGCCCTGTTATGAATATTAATGTGGTAAACATGGCTTACTGCATTTAGACTTCCTCGTTCAGAAGCAATATTTAAAAACTGTTTTTTAATGTATGGGTGTGAAACAACTGTTGTTTTTTGCGTAAAAAGTGTTTGCATGATTTTCATACAAAAACAAAGGTCATTTTGCACGATTAGATATGATCTTTAACTATCTTCAATAGCATTAGCCTATTTGCAACTTAATTCAAACTTCACTTAATATTTGTAATCAACAATCTCATTACAGATAGTAATCTTAAATATGTCCTGCATATATACAAAATTGCATAAAAAATCATCAAAAACTAGGGATGCTTTACAAAGCCAAAAACTTTCTCACCAGCACAGCTAAAAGAACACTTAACTCCTACCCTCACTACTCTCATTACTATCCTTACTAACCTCCAGGCATCACAAAAATCAAAAGTTGAATAATGCTATAATAAAGTGGCTAAATTTGCAGCAAATAACCCTTTCAGGAACCATGACTGTATAGCACTAAAAGCCTAAGCTGGTTAGAACTACCTCATCAACTAACCTATTACACAGCTTCTTACCACCTATAAAATTGCCCAGCATCCATCTGCTTGTTAAGCACTAAACACCGTTCTCTACAACTATGTTCCCAATCGGTCATTATGATTCAATGACTAAAAGCTCCTCTCTGTCCAGAAACTTATCAAATCTGTTGGTCATGGTCTGTACTCATACCATGTCAATACCCTCCCTCCACAGCTTTAAAACCATTCTGAAAGACTTCCTAGCCAAAATATGGCTCTGTTCTTGCTCAAACCTAGGATAAACTATATCGCTAAATATGAACAAGTACCTCTTCATACATTAAACTTCCTTACTCTCCCTTCTTCACTAACTCCCTTACATCAATCTATTTCCTTCCCCGACTCTCTTTCTAAATATGCCATGGGCCCATTTTTTTCTCTCACTTCATATTGCAGTTCTCATTTCTGTTATACTAACTTACTTTTAATTTCTCTGTAAAGTGGCTAAAATTGCTCTAAATATTAAATTGTCATATAAATTATACAAATTCTTAACTACTGTTTTCACATCATGTCTAATCTGGTATAATTATTTAATTGGTAGATGTTTTTGTATTATTTTGAAGATCGTAAAATTATTGTTCTTAAATGCTTTTGTAGTATTTTGGAACATTTCTCCTTGGGCCACCTCTAAAAATGGGCATCTACCCAGTTGGACCTTCCAAGTAATCAAATGTCAATTTGTTTGTTTGTTTGTTTGTGTCTTTCGGCTTTTCGGTTAGGGGTCGCCACAGCGGAACTCCAGTCCGCTAATGATTGGTAGTGGATTTTTATGTACCGAGTTACCAGCCCTGATGCACAACCTTCAACAAATGCACGCCCCATTCATGTATGCCTCCACACAGAAGACGCTCTAGCTGAGAATCGAACGGGACAACGTCTTGCTATGAGGCGACAACGCTACTGCAACACCACCACCGCAGTGTTAAGTAATCAAATGTCAATAAATAAATAAATAAATTATATTGCTGCATTTTCAATTTACTTAGTAATTTAACATATAAATTTCTGAGAAGCCTGTCATTTTTTTTATAATCTTCTTGATTTAACCTTGAAGATAATCCAAAGAGAGATCAGTGCTGTACTCCAGTTAAATTAAAATAAATAAAAACTTCTTAAAAGATCAAGGTCTTATTTGTAATTTTAATCATCAGGATGCAAAAGCTCTGGAAAGTATCTATGCAAGGGGCATGAGGGTTGCATATCTGTGTTTGCAGTTGATGGTATCCTTTTATTGTCATGTGATGGTGATCTCCGGAGTGCAGTGGAGCAACTCAATGCAGTGTGAAAAACTGTTGGGATGAAAGTCAATACTGGTACTACCAAATAAAAAGTAATAGTTCTGTCTCAGATGAAAGAAGAAAAAAGTGGATTGATCTCCATGGGAGGGGTTGCAGCTACCTCATGTCATGGAGTTTAAGTATTCTGAGGTCTTGTTTATAGTGACCAGCATAGTGTTGAAGTAGCAGTAGTACTGTAAGCATTGCACTTGACCCTGCTGAAGAAAACAGAGCTAAGATGCAGGATGAAGCTCTCAGTTTACTGGATAATGTTTGTCCGTATCCTCAGTTGCAGTTGTGAGCATTGGACAGTGATGAAAAGGATTAGCCTGTGGATAGAGGCAACACAAAACATGGTAGCTCAGCTGATTTCCTATAATAAACAGTAATTCAAGAGGACCTCAGAGTACAGTCACCTACCTCTATGCTGACAGGAGTCAGGGAGACAGTTAAGGTGATTTAGGCAACACTCTTGAGAGGAGTACCAGGCGCAGTTCACCAAATGGAGGTCCTATGGAAGACTCAAGGCACGCTGGAAGGATAATATCTCTCAGCTTGCTAAGAATGCTTGTGGATCCCACAGGATAAGCAGGAAGCTGTTGCAATAGGGACAGGGAAGTCCTTTACACCTTTTCAGCTTGCTGCTATTTCAAACCCCATCAAGAAAAGCAGTTTAAGAAGGTGATAACAGTGATGATGACAGTGTCGATAAGTTCAGGATATCTTCATTTTAGAAGGCTGACACTATCTTTGTTGATACACTATTCATTATAAGCAGTCATCAGAGTAACTTAGATCATCCTAGTAATTTACCTAGCCTGGGATTCTGCAGCGTGGCAGCCCCTCATACTTTGTTCTCAGTGTCAACAATAAACAGACTGCAACACAGGAGAATTTTATGGTTTTCATAGCTCACCAACAAAACAATATCAGGTAGTACCATTCTGCAGTATCTAAAGTATACTGTTTTGCTGCAGAAGCAATACAATTTTACTTGCAAAAGCATGACTGAATGTTGCTTATATTCAAACCACAGCACCCAGCAAACTATGGAAGTCAGAAAGTGATATGGTGAGCAGAACACAGGTTTTATCCTCAGTGCTATAGTAGTGAAAGAACATCTTTTTCTCACGTACAGCGGTTGATCATACTTTATGGAAGAATGTTTATGACCAGCTGTACATAGATTCTGTTATGTTTCAGTATTAATGATTACTTATTGTTATTAAAATCACTTGGCCAACCAAAACGAGACAATATTTCAAACCCTTCAAAGTGAGGATCCCCTAATTAAATATACCAACTCCGAGATTGCACTACAGTGCGGAAAAGGGCAAATTCACAATGATGGCCAAGCGATTTTTACCCCGGGAAAAAATTTTGTTGAAGTGACTGTTCAAAGATGTAAGAGTTCGCCATTTATTGGCTGGCAAACAGGCATTTGCTTACTAGGTTTTTTGATAAGTTAATATAGACCCCAAAAAAACTTCTTAAACTTGGTCAGTCCTCAACTCCATCCCCCACCAACTCAAATAACACAGATAGCATAGCTATCCAATTTAACTCAAACTTCATCAACTCTGTACTATCCCTCATCAGTAATGACAGTAATACTCCACTAGTTGCTCCCACAGAATCAGCACCTAGCTTCATCTCCTTTTGTATTAAACCAACACAAACTAGCTGCATCAAAAAAATTCTAAATAAATGAAAGTCCACTTCTCTTGCTGCTCACCTAACTCCTGAATGATTTTCTCAGTCTGGCAGCAGATGTCATTTCTTGTCCCATCTCTCTCCTAATCAACCAGTCTTAGAGCAATATATCCCCAAGCTCTGGAAAATCTCATATATCACCCCCTACGTAAAGGTGGCTCTGCAAATGATTTCTCAAATTACAGAGCAATAGCCATACTCCCTCCACTAGCCAAGATCCTTGAAAAATGTATACACACACAACTCCTTGACTACCTACTAAGTAACAACATTCTCTCCAATTCCCAACATGGCTTTAGACCCAAACACAGCTCCACAACAGCTCTAATTAGCATTACCAACACTATCAACCAGCTCAGAAACAATGGCAAACTTGTCTTTACCATGTTTCCTCAACATGTCTAAGACATTCGACACAGTATTCCACCAAAAACTACTCAATGAGCTAGCATCCTTAAACCTCAGTCAACCAGCATCTAACCACCAAAAAGCAATCAATTGGCAAAACAAACTCTCTACTCTAACAACCAGCTGAAAACACTCTGGCTTTATTCTTCACACAATGTTCCAATGATGTTGGAACATTGTGTGAAGAATAAAGCTGGAGTGTTTTCAGCTGGTTGTTGGGATTATTTGTTTTTATTCTTAATTTTACCCTTGTTGGGTTGTTGTTGTTTTTGGAACTCTCTACTCTACTTCCCGTTTCAGTCGGTGTCCCCTATGGATTGATTAACCAGCTTTACTAACAAACTCTGCATTGCCACTGACCTAGCCATCAATGTACAATATGCTGATGACTCCACCCTCATATGTTCAGCTCAATCCCTTCAATAACTCCTAGAAATAGCACAAAAAGCCTTCACTGACATAAAAAATATCTTTCCAAATACTAGCTTATTCTCTATCCAAAGAAAACAAAGCTAATTTTTTCACTAATAGGAAAACACATGATCACTCTCCCCCCTCTATCATTTACTCTTCCAGCAAAATCAAAATTTAACCTATCAAATACACCAAACTTATTGGAATCACAGTTGGTAATTGCCAACAATTTGACAAACAGCATCATCCATTAAAAAGGTCCATATCAAACTTGTATCACTTTATAGAGCCAAGCCATACCTTACCAACACCACAAGATATTACATAGCCAGGACATATCTACTCTTAACACTTCTATATAACTCTGACATTTTCACAAATCTCAGAAAATCTGACTTAAACAAATGAGAGGCCTCCTACAATAAAATAGCTGGATTTGCTATGAACCTTCAATACAGATCACACCACTGCTCTGCAGTCCGCCAACTTAATGAGAGCACTATAGTCCACCAACCAGAAAACTGCCCCACACTCAGAGACTTACTTCAGCCATACATTTACTGCAGAACACTGAGATCCTCTGACAACCTCCAATTCAAAGTCATTAAGGGAAACAACAGCTTTGGGGACTCTCTGTTCTACGAGATATCCAAAAACTGTAATTACTTCCCTTAGCATATACATAGCTCAGCTGGTGTAGTGGTACATTCCTCTGACTGTAATGTTCAAGGTAATAGGTTTAACAAAATATAAGTACTTCCAAGTTTAAGCTATTCCTTAGGGATCACCTTGTCAACAACTGGCTATGCTCCTATACTACTCCTGGATGACCATACTACACTTTCCTTCTTTGTACCTAAAACTCTCTCTTCAGCAAAATGAACTGTTGTGAAATAAGTGTATCTCACTGTAAACATATTCTGCTATTTAAAAGCATTCTGCTGTACTTTTTTCCCCTCTAGACACTGTAATTTCACTACATTTCATGTACTATTTTTTATTGTTATCTTTCTAACTGTTGCCTTACATTGCTGTTAGTTATCAACCATTTCTGTATTGTTTAAACTCCTGATGTGGAGCTTTTCTCACTGGGCCTCTGCTGAAAATGGTCCAGTCGGATATTCCTGGTAAACAAATGTAAAATAAATAAATGAAATATCTGGTGCGTATAAAGGTGTCTATCTTTTGGGAGAGACAGTGAATAAGCATGCTGTTTATATATGTCTGACAGTAAATTTGTTCTGATCTGTTCTGTTCTGTTTGTCTTTTCAGGTTTGTTTCAGTCTGACAATAGAAGGTGTCTGCTTTTGGGAGTAGGGGATGAGGAGACATGCTGTATATAAATATGACAGCTTGAAATATGACTGTGGGCATTTGTGCCTTGAATTTAATCCCAATTTAATGTCAGAGAGGGACACAGAAAGTGACTGCTTATTTTGAGGTGTGGGGGACAATGGGCAGGTACTATTCCCAGATGTATGTATCCTTTCAAGCACTTGCTTTCTTAGGTTTATTGTAAAGTGGAGTTTGATCAGCTTTGAGCATTAAAACATGGATACAACTTATTCCTTTCTGTAAACAAAAAGGTAGGATTAAATTTTCTTTCCATATGTACGATTTTTGTTCAGTTCATCATTTGATTAAAAGGTCTGAAAAAAGTTCTAAAATGTACCTCAGAGCATCTGTAACCCTGTAACTTCTAGTTATTTAGCAGCTCCCTGCTTAATTCAGTTATTACAGGGTAATATTGGTCAGTTAGGATGTACGAAAAGGATGCAGGAAAAAGCAGGGTTGAAGTATAAGACTGAATTTTCTTTCAATAATCATGTCTTTTGTTCAAGCCATCATTGGATGAAGAGGTTGTTTAAAAAACTCTAACATTCATCTTGGAGCATCTAGAAAACTCATGGCTTAATACTGTTAGTTCCGCTCTAGTTATTACAGCGGAGTCTTGGTTAGTTAGGATGTGCTGAAAGGATACAGAAAAAGAGCAAAGTTGAAGAGAAAGACTACATTTCTTTCTTTCTTTCTTTAATCATGCATTTTGTTCAGGCAATCTTTGAATGAAACGTAATGGCTTAATACTGTTGTTTCCTCCACAGCAGTTGGAGTACAGTGTTGCTAGAAAGACCATGTAGGATGAATCAATGAACTGCAGAATGAATGAAATAACTGAATGAAAAAGTGAAGATTAAGACAAAATGCTAGGAAAAGAAAGAAGAAAAAAAATTAATCTAGATTGCTTTAGATGACCAGAATGGGTTTGGCAGTGGGGCTGAGTTTGTGTGTGTGTGAGTGTGTGTGTGTGGGGGGGGGGGGTCACCATGGGACCTTTTTGCTGAGAGCACAAGCTTACCTAATACTGTCCCTGCATCAGATCTAACATTGAGTACACTGCCCCCTTTGGTATGTACCTAACCAGCCACATCCAAAAACTAGAATGTCCACAGGGGTTTCTAATTAGAAGAATAAAGGGCATAAGTAACATTTCCTGTGCATATCTCCACAGATCCCTATCCCTGTATTCTGTCTCCTAGAGGCTATTGAAAGGAGCTTTATGCCTGGTGTGATGATAGGTGGTACTGCCAGCACTGCTAGCTGGAATTTTGTAAATAATTACATATCATTTGTGAATAACAAACTGATTTATACAATATGATTGTGTTACAAATGTATTAGAACTGCATGTCATATGTATATCAAACTTATCTGTACAGATGTTTGTGTTGAAAAGGTATTTGTAAAGTGCTTGTGTTTGAAATGTATCCACAGTGTGCCCTAGTGGAGAGAACATTAATGTACATGCACTATTTTAACTGTTTAAATGTATATGTTTTAACAGAGGAAGCTGGAAGGTTAACTTAAGTCCAGCAAACTTTAAAATACAGCTGAAATTAAATCACATTACAGGCTAGACCATAAATATGCTATCTCACAGGTTTCAATGCAACTGTACTAGGAAGCTTTCTGTATTGTCTTTGGGGAGAACTAATTGCTACTCTGGAAGCACGGAGGTATGAAACTCTTTTATAACTTCCAGCACCTGCCACAGATCTGAGCAAAAGCTCTTGTGTGTGTATTTTTACAGGTATGTGCTAAATTCTGTCAGCTTCCAGCAATGGGGTTTTGCTTGGGAACTAGAAGTCAAGTGACTGGAAGTGATGCCATTCTGCAAGCTATCCCAGAAGTAATATTTTAGATATTATTTTGAGAAGTCTGTTAGTGAGACAAAGCATTCTGTGTTTTTTCTTGGGCCTGATAACAAGAAGGACTATTCACCATATCATCTGCCTTGCTCTATTAAATAGGTAGGGGATAATAACTCTCTTAGATTCAGTTAGAAATATAATGAAGCTTATTTTGTATATTGTTTTTTTATTTGTCTGAGCCTGTCCTTCAATTTTATTTTAAATATTTCATGTGATTTGAACTCTGATGTTACTGTGAATGTATACTCAGTATTTTCTTGTTCTTTTATTATTTATTATTAGATATATTTAAAACTTTCATTGTGGCTGATCCTTGTAGAGATAATTAGGTTTTGAGATTATTTGCATATTTATTTGGTGACACTGTGTGGGCCACTCCTAATAACCTTGCTCTTGGTCAAAATACCAGTTGTATTAATATTAATTTCACTCAGTATATTAGGTACCTTTGGAAGAGCCTTAAGATAGCTGGCAGGAGTGTCTGCTGGCAGTCATAACTACCTTACAGTTTAGGCAGAAGGGGGCATAGCTAGTAAACCTGTGCCATCATTTCCCAGGTATGTGTGTGTGTGTGTGTGTGTGTGTGTGTGTGTGTGTGTGTGTGTGTGTGTGTGTGTGTGTGTGTGTATGAATCAAAGGTTCATGACTGTGTGTGTGTGTGTGTGTGTGTGTGTGTGTGTGTGTGTGTGTGTGTGTGTGTGTGTGTGTGTGTGTGTGTGTGTGTGTGTGTGTGTGTGCGCATGAGGGTGCTGGAGGTCATGGCTTGGACACTCAGCAGAGATCTCAACTTTATAGCTGTGCCAGTGGGGAGACTTACTGTGGATCTGGAAAAAGAGGGAGAAACCAGCCCCAAATTTTCTGTGTTCCCAGTGTGCTCTTAAGGGAAATTGTGCTTGATTGTGCTTGATGCAGAGAGCTGCATCTGGAGATACTTTGTGTGTGTATCTGTTATCCTTCCAGTGAATGTCCCCCATTGGTGCCAGTGATGAGGATTGAGGATCCTTGTCTACTGGCCCAGAGGTGGGGCATCACACCTGGCATACAATGTATTGTCATACACTTCCCTAGTGGAACTCCTGCATATCTACAAAACAAACAGCACCATCCTTATCCATTTTGCAATTATAGGAGGTACTGCCAGCCATGCCAGGAGAAATAGGGCAGTGGATTTGTAACATATGCCAGCACAGCTATCTGAAATTTTGTAAGTAATTATATGTCATTTGTATATCAAACTGATTTGTACAGATGCTTGTGCTGAAAATATATTTGTGAGGTTTGCTTGTGTTAAAATATATCAACAGTGATCCCTGCTAGAAGGAAAAGAAATGTACATGCATTACTGTAACTGTTTATATATACACATTGTAACTGCATATGCTGGAAGTGAAGAGGTTAATCTTAATCCACCTGACTTTGCAAAATTAAATTACTTCACTGGTTAAGCCATAAAGATGTTATCCCACAGTTTTGGATGGAGCCAGTGATGCAATGTCTGTGCTAGAGAATAGTTGGTAGCTCCTGTAGGAAGAGTGAAATAGTTGTATGGTTTTATGACTTCCAGCAGCTGCACTACATCTGAGCAAAGCACTATCTGTGCATATAATAACACACAGCTGCTAAAACCCTGGTAGCTTCTAGGGATGGAGGATAGTATGGGAAACAGAGTCGATGACCAAATGTGTGTGATGTCATTCTGTACAGAAATAATGTTTTAACATTAGAGAAGACTGAAATCTCAGCAGCATTCTGCATTTTGTCTTGGATCTGATAACAAGGACCAAATGCCAATCTTGCCTTGCTCTATTCAGTAAGCAGAAAAAGTAATTATTTTGTCCAATCAGGAATAGATATTGAGACTAGCTAAATACTGTTTTTATGTAACTGTGTGAAACTTTCCATCGGTGTTGTTTTTAGTATTCTGTATTACTGAAACTCTGGTGTTTACTGAGAATAGATATTTAGTATTTGCTTGTTCTCTTCTTATCGCAGTGGCAGTATCATAGCCAATGAGTTTTATCCGAGGCGTGATTATTGCTAATTGAAAGTTGTTCTCTTCTTATTTACTATTAAATATATTTAAACTTTTCATTGTGGCTGGTCCTTTTTAGAAAATATTTAAGTTTTGAGAGTATTTGCACAAATTTATTTGGTGATAACTCTGGCCACTTTTGAAAGTCTTGCTGTTTGATCAGCATTACCATTTGCGTTAATATTAATTTCACTCAGTATAATTTGGTACTCCTGTAAGAGCCTTAAAGAAGCTGGCAGGGTTTCTGGTGGTAGTGCTAACTACCTTATAGTCTGGGCAGAAGGGGGCATAGCAGTTGAATCTGTGCCAGCCTTTTGTGCGTGCGTGCGTGTGTGTGTGTGTGTGTGTGTGTGTGTGTGTGTGTGTGTGTGTGTGTGTGTGTACTCACAAATCTAATCTGAAAGAGTCTGTGTGTGTCAGCTGCTTGGAGTAGGGACACAAAGCACTGGTTTCACAGACAGAGAGTGGAAGGACTTAGCTTGGAACCCCAGCTAAGGACTCAACTATAAGTGGTGCCAGTGTGGAGTCTTTCTGGGGGTCTGGACAGATATAGAGAGGAACCAGCCCCTGGACTAACCATGTTCCTTGGATGCTCTTAAGGGGAACTGTGCTTGATGCAGAGAGGTCTGCATCTGTTAATACTGAGTGTATCCATTTGTGTTCAAAGTGAACATCCCTCTCCAGTCTCAATGGTGAGGATTCAGGCTCCTTGATTACTGGCTCAGAGTGGTGATGTCACATGTTCTAAATACTTAAACCTTGCCTGTGATATAATAGGACCTGCTGGAGAGAAAGATATGTATCCCAGAGACTACCCTTTCTCTGGAACAGGTTACCCATCCATGTGAAGCAGAATTCTTCCCTAACCCAATTCAAGTGTATCTTGGACAACTGCATGAGGAACAGGAAATGAATCCCTGGTCTGGCACCAGTTTTTTTAATGGACACAGGCAGCCTGTAAATACTTAATTTCCAAATTCCCTGTCTGTAAATGTTTCATCTCCCAAACCCCTGCTTACACTTATCAAGGGCACCAGAACTAGTCAGAGATTTGGGATGCATGGCTAGGCTTAAAAATGCATGAGTGCTCCTTAGCCTAGTACACACCTATGAACCTAAAGTGCAACAGAATCTCAGTATCTGTTCCTGGCATAGTGAAACTTCCTTCAATTCAATACCTTTTACATCATCAGAAGGCGCTGCCAGATGATACAGAATAAGGATGCAACCAGGATGGCAGCTCAGCATACAGTACTTACAAATGCAATATATTAAACTTAAAAACTATAGGTCCACCACTGCAACTGAAGTCAACAAATGTATATTTTAAAATCAGAAACTGTACTTTACATGACAAGAACAGAATTATAACTAAAAGAAGTGGAAAAAGGCCATCGCATTTTTTCTTTCACATATACATCTCAGATATTTTTGATCTACATGCATGAAATATGGGGCCGCAAAAGAAAAACTGCTATTGAATATATAAGCTTGTTCTATAATGGATGCATTTTTACTACTGAAAAATGTTTCTTTACCCTTTAGGCTACAGGCAACTGTAAAAGAAGGATACATGCTACAATATCATGCAAGTACTCCAAGGTATTCAGTACAAGTGTTACTACCCTGATGGCTTGGAACCAAAAAGTAACTTCTAAAATTCTTGGTTTGTTCCATATGAATATATCTGACAAACTTGTGTAATTTACTTGTATTGCTGAATTAAACATCTACTACTGTTAGTAAAGGATTAGATTAGGCAGATACAAAAAAAAATGCTTTTCAACTCTGAACCCTGTTTTGAATTTTAGTCTTCCTATTACTACTCTAACCAGGTTGTGACTGAAAAGGATCCCTGGTCCTGTCCTCTTACCTGACCAATAAAAAGTAGCTTTTCTAAGGGTACTTTGGGAAAGAGTGCTGCAGTAGCGAGGTCTTAAGCAGCTAGTGAAATTAGAATTTATTAGCATGCAAGGAAAGAATCTGAAGAAAAACAGTTGAAATGAATGCCAGCAGAGTCAGATTTGATATGCTGTGAAGATGGAGTCAAGCAAGTATACTAGTAGTACATTATTTTTTCATTGTACAAGTTGTAAAACAAGAGATTCATAACTATACTGCTGTGGTAAAACACTTTTACACAAAGCCGCTCTGACTTTAGGAGAAATGTATCATTCATTGGTTGCCACTTGTCCTGATTTGCAGCGAACCATCTAAGTTTATAACAGCTTGTCTTATCTCCTACATAAACTACATATGCAACATCAGATGTTCTTGTTTTATGAAACTTTCATTGTAATTATTTTTTTCTATAAGGGATGGATCCTAGTCAAATATCCACAGTATTTTTGCAAGCTAAGACGCGTATAGTATGCATTATTAAGTATCATAAGTTGAGTAAATGTTAACTTTTTGAGGGAAATTGATTTTATAGTTAAATTGATTACTTTTACTATTTTACTATTTTCAATCAAAGGTATTTTTTCTTTCCAATAATTTGACAAAAGGACTTGATCTTGATATTTAAATTATTTTATTAGTTTATATGCATACGTTACATGTATTATATGTTACATACTTATTATCATGTAGGAGGGCTTGCCATAAATTTGTACACTTCGTTAAGTCCTCATCATTAATTTTTAAATCTTTAAAGTAACTTATAGATAAATCTTTGATCTGTCTCAATATTATTAAATATGATTTTAGGAAGGTTCCATTCCTGTCTTACTTCATGAGCCGAATAAATTTAACTCTAAAAATTCTCCTAAATGCCCATACTGTAAAGATGAAACTGCTGATCTCCTTCATATGTTCTGGAGCTGTAAATGTATAAACAAACTATGGAATTCCTTAAAACTACAACTGCAGAAGGTGTGTTATCAAACTTCAACGCTTTCCTGGGAATTTACTATATTACATATTCCCCCAAATAATCTATCTAGATCCCAAATGACCATACTTATGAATATCTTTTTGTTAATGAAACTCTATATAGCAACTATTTGGTTGAATCCATCGCAAACTTCATGGGACAACTTTAAGATTCTAGTGATAAAACACATACTAGCCCACAAATTACTAATCAATGAACATACCAAACACATAAATAATCAGAAGATCTGGGAACAAGTTTTCAACATTATATTGGCTTAATGTGCGGAACCCAGGATAACCCTTGGATACAAATGCTATAAAGTCAAATTTTAACAGTAATCAAATTATTATAAGATATAATATCTATTGTCTAGACTTCTCAGATGTTCTTTTTTGTTTTAAAATGGAAGCATTCATGTATATAGTGTACATATGTTGTAAGATTTTTTTTGTAGCATTGTTTGGAAATTACCTGTGTATATCCCGATCAAATCTTTGTATGAACAAATTGAAAAAATAATAAAGAATTATTATTGAAAAAAAAAACATCCACAGTATTTTTGTGATTCCTTCAGTAAGACAACATTCTGCAATGTTAAAAGACTGAGTTTCCAGGACAGATGTTCACCCTCAAGTCTTGTTGTAGGCAATAGGCTTTTGACTAAATCTTAGGCATCAGGGCTGGTGATTGGACTACAGCCAGGGGAATGGAAATGCTCCTGCATTAATTGTAATTTGTGCTTGTAGTAGGCTCTGCAATTCATTGAACTATTTTTTCATAAAAAGATCAATTAAGGGGGTCACTGCTTGAGTAATGGACAATAGACTCTTCAAGTAGGCAAGAGAGCAAGTTAGATGTTTTTGCTAGCATGGAAGAACTACACCAAATTGTAAGCAAACCAACTAGAAGAGAGGACCAAGCACAGAGGGCTGGGAAGATATCTTTGTAATGGGCATGTACATTTAAAGCATATTTATCATAGGTACAAATCTGGACAAGACTAGAAGTTACGTAATTCTCTCTCTTCCGTGTGCTGCTTCTTTACCTTACAATAACAGCATTCATGCATGCAGACACACATTCAGGCTAATTCAGAGCTTTTGACAATGAAGTTTAGCTTTCCTACACTTTGCAATCTAGATGATTACCACATGCATTCTGCATTAATTACACTGACAGCTAAAGGTAGATTTAGCTATAAAAGTGAAGGAACAGTAATAGCTTACTTGCTGTGGCAGTTGTGATAGTTTCTACATTGGTAAAACCATTAGGGAATTATCTCTCAGAATAAGAGAACATTTACTTGCTATCAGAAAGAAAGTTGTTAATAATGCATGCTCGACATAGTATATATTGTAGTGATTTTTATAAAATTTATTTTGTCGTAATTGAGAAAGTTGGTCAGTCACATTTTATAGACATATAGAATGATGATTTAGAATTCCAAGGCCTGAAGTGGCAGGTCTTATTAAGAACAGATGTAGAACCTGGCATTAATGAAACAATATCAGTTAAAAGTTTGTTATAGTATAAAATTATTTAAAACTTAGTTTTTTCAGTGTTTTAATAATTTTACTTTGTCAAGCAATGTATCACTTTAAATATGGACAATAGTTAGGCTCAGTTAATTGAGTGTTCATAAAACTATTTATTTTATTGGATGTTTTTATATGATGTTACTGTGTTCATTTGTATTTAAATGTATGTTTTTTTGATTGGTGAATTATTTCAGATGAAGTTCTGAATAAGGAAATAGAATGAAAGTGCTCAAAAAAGTTTGTGAACTGTGTTCTGTACATGGATTTTTATTAACCTGGTGCCTACTGTGTTACTTTGTGGGTTTTTGTGATTCTGCAGTTTCTTTTCCCTATAATTCCGTTTCTAAAGTTTCAGTCTGAAAAATACGTTAATGCATCTAAAGTAGGTACGGAGTGTGTGCATTAACGAGTAGGCCTCAGTTTAGCCTGAAGGAGACTTGAATCGCAGTGCCTCTAAGATACTTATACTTTATCAATTTTATTCTGCATTTATTACAATGAATTTCATCAGCAATAACGTACTCTTTTATTAACATGTATTTTTTTCCAGTACTTCTTTGTGAGCCTAAGAAGTTATTGTTATGATATTTTAAAAGGAAGGAGTTAATAACATATCCATGCAGATGCTAAGTAAGGGGAAAATTATTAAACATCTGGGCTCTACCATCCTCTGGGTGACATTATTTGGGTGAAACTTATATGTCTTTCTGTCATTATTATTAGATTACTTACTTTGCATTACTGTTCTGCTTAAATAAAGCAGTGACAGGTAAATAACATTGTTTTGGTCATCTGTTTTAAATATGTGTGCTCTGTAAGACTGTGCTTTTCAGTTTTCATTGTAAATGATAAAAGTCGGAGTGAGATGGGGTATCATAAATGCTTAAGTCTTTCGGCTATTCCTGGTTAGGGGTCACCACAGCAGAACTCGAGTCCGCTAATGACTGGCGGTGAATTTTTATGGTGTCATGTTGCCAGCCCAACACCCAACCTTCAAAGAACCTGCATGTCTTTCAATTCACTTGACTGTGGGGAGGACATGCAGACTCTGCACAGAAGGCGAATCAAGCCAAGAATTGAACCAGAGAACCTCTTGGTGTGAGGAGACAATGCTAACCGCTGCACCATCGTGGCCTTAGGGTATCATAAATACTACTGACCATTAAAATAAATCTGTTCCACTGCTACTGAGATGTGTAAAACTCCTTTTAAAAACTGTTAGCTATAAACAGAAAAGAAGGAGGAGGACCCACGGCTGCAAGATGTACCCTAATAGAGGCATAAGATGGGCCAGAGGATAGTAGCACAACAAACATTTGAAGTACCAGTGGTACACAGTCAATAATAGATCCCTGGGCTAGGCACCAACTAGAAAATCTCTTCAACTTGTCAATATATGATTTTCTAGTAGCAGAGTTTCTTGCTTCCTTCAGTACTGACTGCACATCCTCATGAAAGAGGTGCTTAAAAGATATCAAAATTGAATCTTCCAGGCAATTACTTGAATTTGTTTGATGTCGGGGTGTATCAAACTCCCTTAGCCCTATGTGAGTAGATACAGTCTGTAAGGAAGTTTGCAATTGCTCCTGGCCAGTTTCATAAGAAGAGAGAACCAATTTTGCATAGGCTAGAAAGGAGTTGCTACAACAACTTCTTAATAGTCTTTCTGAATCTTCAGAATTACCCTGGAAATCACTGGAAAAGATGGCAGTGCATATAGAAATATCTCTGACCTGGGGAATGACAGTGCACCTGTTTTCCAGGCCTGGTAGCAGGGAATTCTGGAACAGAATCTGTTTAGTTGTCTGTTTTGGAAAGAGGTGAACAGGTCTACTTTAGGTATTCCCCACATCTGGATCAGCTTCAGAGAGATCTCTGTACTGAGTTTCTATTCATGAGGGTCTGCCCAAGTTCTGCTTAGCTTGTCTGCCACTCTATTTTTCCTCTGACTGTATATAAAAAGCTTGAAGAATTAAGAAATGTTGTAGAGCTAACTCCCAGGCTATCATTGCCAGCTAGCACAGAGGGTACAACCTGGTGCCTCCTGTTTGTTTCTGTACCACATTACCATGGTGTTGTCTGTCATGATCTGTAAAGCACCTGGGTTCAACAGATAATGCAGAGACATTATGACCTGAATGACAGACAAGATTTCTTTGACACTGATGTGCTTTGAGCTGTCATAACATTTACTAGCTTTGGATCCCCACAGTCCTTGCACTAACTGCTCTATAAGCAAAATGTGGGGGATCAGTCAGGACACGTTGTATTGGGGTAGTTGCAGGAAAAAAGGAAGACCTGAAATGTGACCCAACTGAACCCCCCCCCAACCCCACCAATGTAGTTCTGACTCAATAAAGTCCAAGACTGGAATGTGAACATCCACATGGTGAAAATTTGGGGTTCCAAATTTTTTTTGGTACCACTGAATCTTTCTCGTATATGGCAATGGGAACCATGAGAATCACAGAAGTCATAAGGCCTAGAATCCTGAGAAATTCTCTGAGTGTATCTAGAGACTGGCGAGAAAAGTTCAGGAAGACTTCCACATACAAATCCTCCCCATGAGAATCACAGAAGTCATAAGGCCTAGAATCCTGAGAAATTCTCTGAGTGTATCCAGAGACTGGCGAGAAAAGTTCAGGAAGACTTCCACATACAAATCCACCTTCTCTTAAGGAAGGGATGCCTCTAGAGACACATTGTCTTTTAGGCAACCGAAAAACATAATCTTGTGTGTCTTTTAGGCAACCTAAAAATACAAATGTGTGTGATACAAAAGGACATATTTTTACAAATTTATCTGGAATCCTAGATTCCTGGGAGGAAGAATACCTTTTTTAAGGACTCCTGACAACTGGAAAAACAAAAAAGCAAGTTATATGTGGATGCCCTGCACTTTACAGTGAGCCAACAATGGGGCTAGACACTTTATTAACAGTTTTGGTGAAGCGATAACCCAAAGGGCAATGAAGAGAATTGATAAGGTGATGCAGTCACAAAATCTCAAAAATCTCTTGCAGGTGCTTGCTATTGGAATATGATATTAAGCATCTTTGAAGTCTAAGATCTCTGTAAGGCTCTGATCTGGGATCAAAACTAAAACAGATTGAAGGATTTGCATCTTGAATGTTGGTATCTTTGCAAAAAGACTGAAATAAGACAGATCCACCACTGGTCACCAAGATTGCTCCTTCTTTTAAACCAGAAACATTCTGGAAAAAGCCCTTTCCTATTTGATATGTAGGAACAAGCTCCATGACTCCTGCATTGAACATATGTTGGAGCACTGGATGAAACAGTTCTGTTTGACTGAGGGGTATGAAAATCCCCCTGAAAGGAAGGAGCTTTTCCATTCACTGCCAACTGTAACCATTCTGAATAATTTTTAACACTCAGTTGTATGAAACAATCAAATGCCAAAAGTGAGCATTTAGATAGAGTTTTGTTGAATCTTGAAGAGATGCTGGGACAGGATTGGAAAGGGGGGTGAACTGGCTCCTGGCATAGTTATTCTGAGGAAGGCACTTGACACTTTATAGGAAATGGTCCTTTCTTTTTGGAGTTTTCATTAGAATCCTCTTGCTATCTCTATTTAGGAGTCTGTCTATTAGAAGAATGACCCACATGTTTATTATATCTCTTAAAAAGAGTCGAGGATTTACAGAGAAAAAACTAGGGGACCTGAAAAAATCCCAGAACCACCTTGCATTCATTTACCTCTCTCATACTATTGTTTGAACACCTGTGTAGCAGAAGGTCCAAATAAAGCCACCCTATCCAAAGGGGAGTTCTGAAAACTTCTGATTTCATGCACAGACAAGTCTTCCAAGGTTGTGGCAGAAGCAGAAACCCTAGATAGAGTGTCAGCACAATCATACACACTTTTAAAGGCATGCTAGACGTGTTAGCCAAAATCTAATTCAAGTAAAATCTCCCTTACAAAAGCTTGAGAAACCTAAATGTCTCTCAAACTATTGTAAATTAAGGATACATTCCATATCTAGTCTTGATAACTGAGAATTCTAAAGGCTAAAGTATAGGGAGAAAATGTATTACTAAGTCTATACAGAAGTTTACCCTCCCTGCCCCCAGGAACTGGGTTGGGGTGTTAAGGCACCTGTTCATATGAGGAGAAGGGGAAGAGATAGCAGCTAGGTCTGGCTTAAGGTAAATGCCTTTTTTAGGTGGTCTGCCTTAAGGTAAGGGCCTTTTTTAGGTGGAGTTCCAAAGACCAAATTACCACCATAACAGCTACAAACAAATGCAATCTGTGGGTCATGATGCTTAACGCTAGAAGTCTAAATCTCAAAATGCACTCACTTGAAGCACTCCTTAAAATGGAAAACATTGACATTTGTGCTGTAACAGAGACCTGGCTCAAGGCAGCAGAAAGCACCCCTGCACTACCAGGCTATAACTCATTCTACACCTTTCGGTCCCAGAACATGGACTGAAGCTCAAAAGGCGGTGGTGTTTCCATATTCATAAAGAATGCGCACATCTCCAGACTGGTAGCCCAACATAACACATCAGAGATACTTCAGGTGCAGCTAACATTGGATAAGACAGTAATTCAGGTCATAGCCTCCTACAGGTCCCCAGCCATGTCCCAAGACTTAAGCACCCTGGAGAATATTAGGGTCCAGCCTAACATATAACAATACACCTACAGATAGCAACATCCTTGACCTGGTCATTACTAACATGGGGGACAGTTGCTCTACACCAATAGACAACTCCTCCCTGGTTAGATCCTACCACAAACTAATCACCTTCCCCACAAAGGTAACTACCATCAAAATCTTCTTCAAAGGTAACTTTGGGCTCCTAAAAACAGAGGTGGCTAACTTCACAGCACCCATGCAAATGGAGAATAGTTGCATGGCTGCAAATGCATGGAACTCGCCATACCCAATAGAACCAAGACACTCTCCTCAAAAAAAATGAAGCCAATCTGGTGGTCCCCTGCCATAAACAAACTCTACAACATAAGGAGGAAACTAATGTGGAATTATCAGCATGAACAAAAGGTAGAAATCCCTCATCAAATCTTCTAAAGCTAGCTATGAAAACAAAATTGCAGCATAGTAAAGACAACCACAAGGCCTTCTATAGTTATATGAGCCAACAGATATTGCCAATATAATGGCCGACAGATTTAGTGCCAACTTTACCCCTCTCCCCCCAAAGACCAATCACAATACCAGTAGATTGCCAGGCACCTAGTATTACTGCTGCACAGGTTAAAAAACAAACTGTGTTCAGGCCAAAGATACAGCTGGAGCTGCTGACATCCCTCCCTGTGTTCTACATGAACTACAGAGTGAACTGGCACCTCACCTGTGTGCCCTGTTCAGTCACAGCCTCATCTCAGGCTTGGTCCCTACTGAATGGCGCACTGCTACAGTCATCCCTCTCCACAAAGTAGGAGTGACTACAGACCCTGGGAACTAATCGCCCCATTAGCCTGATGAGTCTAATATGTAAAGCTATGGAACGCATCATCATGGACCTAATAAACAAGGATATAGGGAATCTCCAAACTTTGGATCCTACACAGTTTGGTTTTGTGAAGGGTAGATCATGTCTGCTCAACCTGGTTGACTTCTTTGAGTCAGTCACCAGAGCTGTGGATGAAGGCAAGGTGGTTCATACAGCCTACCTTGATCTGGCCAAGGCCTTTGATACCATTCTCCACTCAGGAATCATAAAAAAACTCACTAAGCTGGCCATCAACCCCTATATCACTAGGTGGGTTGCAAACTGGCTCACAGATAGAGCCCACAGTGTGAAAGTAGCTGACTCCAAGTCATACTTATGACCAGTCACGAGTGGAGTCCCACAGGGTTTGGTCCTGGAACCTCTCCTGTTTGGTATCTACGTCTCTGAAGTCCAGGTCAACATGAAAGGACTCTGGCTGACAAAGTTCACAGACAATTGCAAGTTGGGAGCTATTATTAACTCTTGAAACACACCACCATGTATAGTTCCAAAAAACACAAACCATACTGCAGGAAAGTTGAGATACGAACTTTACTGGTGCATCCGGTACCACGGCTTATACCTTCAAGGAATGTTTAATACACCAAACAGCACATATTTAAATACATCTTTCAATAATTGAACAATTATTTAATTTAATCAAATACACCAATTCCAGCTCTTAATTTAATGTATAAATATTTAAAGCCACAATACCTACATCTTAAAGTTCCTCTATTCACATTAAATACCATTCACAAAATGTTTCACCTAAACAACATATTATAATGTTCCTAAATATGGGGAAAGATTAAGAATTTGTTTATTATACTTTTATAAACTTAATAATAATTACATAAATAACAGAACAGAGGAAATAATATGATGTTTGAACCACTTTTTAGATCACATTTAGGTTAATGTCAAGACTTAACACCCCCCCCACTATAAAGTTCCAAAACTGATGATACATTTTGTTTCCAACCGCATCAATCTCTTCACAAATTCATTCCCCTGACAGAACTTGGGCTTGGCTAACACACTGTAAGAAAAAGTGGAATCTGAACCACAGTGGTATTTCACAAAATGTTCTGCAACAGGGCTTTCCAATCTACCTCTCCTAATATCTCCTAAGTGTTCCATGATCTATTTTTTCACTACCCTTTTAGTTTTCCCTATATACAACTGTGCTGGAAGACATTCACAACCTGTAATATAAATCAGCCCCCACGACTCACAGTTATACTGTTCCCTTGCCTTATATAACTTACCATTGATGTTAACCCCATCTGTGTTCCTAACTTTATTGCACACTCTGCATTTACCACAAGAGAAACTACCCTTTCTTCCATGTTCCTGCTCTACTTTACTTGTAGCTAGCAATTCCTTCCAATTCTTGAATCTGCTATAGGAGAAAGTAACCTTCTCCGGAAAATGTTTCTTGAGATTTCCATCGTTGGTAATAATAGGCCAGAATCTATTCACTAACTTCTTCAAAGTCTCTGAAAAAGATGAAATTTTATTTACAAAAAACATTTTATTTTGGTCCTCCCCTTTGTCCAGTTTCTGAACTCCACTTTTACTGCTCCATGAACCCCTTCTTACTACAGTGTGAGCCAACCCCAACCTTTTTTTAACTTTGTTCTCAGCTTTATTCAAAATAACTTCATCATAACCTCTACTGTGAAGTTCTTTCCTGACCCTCTCGAACTCCACATCCAGCCTTGATTTATCTGATGTATTATTTGCTATCCGTAAATATTCCCCATATGGTAAAGATGATAATAAATGGGGAGCATGCATGCTATCAGCCTTGAGGAAATTGTTAACAGCGGTTGCCTTGACAAAAGGTTTCATTTCCACTGTCAGATCCACCTCCACAAAGAATTCCAAATCTAAATATTGCACTGTTTCCCTGCTGGTCTTCTTCTTCTGGCTTTTCCCAGTTAGGGGTTGCCACAGGGGAACTCCGGTCCGCTAATGATTGGCAGTAGATTTTTTATGGGAGTCGAGGTGCCAGCTCGACGTTCAAGGCACTCCCATTCTACGCATGTCTTTCGGACACCACTCAACCGCGAGGAGGACATGCAGACTCCACACAGAAGGCACTCCAGCCGAGAATTGAATGGGAGAACCTCTTGCTGTGAGGGAACAACGCTACTGCTGCACCATTCCCTGCTGGTACTAAATGTAAATTCCAAACCAAAGTGATTACCCTAAAACTGCAACATAAAATCCTGAAATTCTTCTACTTCACCTTTACAAATAAAAATTAAATCGTCTGTATATCTCTTAAACAAAATAACTTTTTGTTTATAAAATTTGGAATAATAAATATATTAATTTTCAAAGTGATTCATGAACAGAATTGCATAAACAGGGGCATATGCAGCCCCGATTGCAGTCCCTTCTTTTTGCAAAAAATATTTGTTACCAAAAACAAAACAACTGTGAGTTAAGAAAAATTCCAACAAACGTATAAGAAAATCTGTACATGGAACTTCCCCTAATGCATTTATAACAGCTTCCAAACCCCATTTATTTTTGATACTTGTATATAATGATTTGACATCCACATTGGCCCAGTAATATTCATTAGACCATTCCATGCCCCCTATAGTATCTGCAAGCTCTTTCCCATTCTTAATGTGTGACATGATTCTACTCAAACAATTTTTGAGTTGAAAATCCAAGAACATGCCCACATTTTGCAAATAGGCCTCCTTCCCAGATACTATGGGCCTGCCAGGTGGGTTGCAGATGTCCTTATGTATCTTGAGTATCACCTTAAATTTGGCATCCTTAGGATTTTCAACGTATAATTTTTTAACATCCAATGAACAGAAGAAACCAAGCCCCCCCTCCAAAATTTCCAGCAGTAGTGCATTGAATTCCTTGACAGGGTTATAAGGCAATATTTCGTATACTGATACATCATCCAACAGGTTCATAGCCATGCTGTTATATTGATTTTTAGTCAGTATTACCCAATTTCCCCCCTTATCTGCCTGTGTAAATATGTGTTTATCACAATTCTGTCTCAGCTGTTGTAAAACATCCCACTGTGTTTTAGTCAAATTAAACCTTTTGTTATTTTTTCTAAAATTCTGATATTCAACTTCTAATTGCTTACATAACATATTTTCAAAAACACATATATTAGCAGACATTTTGGGAGGCATAAAAGAACTACTATATGGCACCTGTGGTATTTGTAACTTCCCATATACAGTAACAAAACATACATCGCTGTTAACCAAATTACCCCCCCCCAGCATGCCTTCTTCTTCTTCACATTCTTCATAATCATAAACTGACATATCTAATAAGGAATAAACTGACATATCTAATAAGGAATCTTCTCCACAAATATTTGTTTCATCATACAATTCTTCATTTATTGTTTCATTACCATTTTCAACATATTCCTGACTTAGCCCACCTTTTTATTGTTAAAAAAACACTTTTAAGTGTAACTTACGACAAAAGCGAGTTACTTCCAATATTAGGTCAGCAAGACTTGGAAAGTGTATGGGGATAAACTTGACCCTTTTGTCCAAGAGAAAAATTACATCCTGGTCAAGTGTTAAATCTGACAAATTTACAATTTTTAAGCAGTCCACATCTTTTACATTTATATTAAGTCCCTGGGTTGAAAAAATGTCTGTTTCACCTTATAACAAATCTCTACTTCATCCGACACATTAATTCTTCTTCCTTCTGTTTCTGTTGTTGTTTCTGTTGCCCGTGTTTGAATTCCCCTGCCATTTATGCCCTCAACCTCTGAAACTCTCAATACTCCCTTTCTGCAGCATGGACTATGTTGTTTCCCCATTCAAATCCTCAAAAGACACACTTTTCTTGCTACTCTATGCTGTTTCACCTGAGGACATGGAAGAATACCATAGCTTCTGGCCTCTACTGCCCAAATGCTGAACTGTCAGTCTCCCTTTGGTTTCCTTACACTGCCATGCGAAAATTAAATTGTTTTTATAGTCATCGATGTCTCTCTGTAACTTACCTTTCTTTCGAAGGATCACAGCTTCCTCCACGTTATCCACCTTCCCCTTAATGTATTTTAATCTTGTGTCTAATGTGGCATCAGCTGTACTCTCCACCAAATGCATTTGAGTCTGCAAAATATCTGCACATATTTTTTCTTGCTGCCTAACATTATGCTTGATGAGAACTCTCAGCCAAACTTTTGTGTATCAAGAGAGGCAGTATTCTATTAATTTAAAAGGTCACCCTCTTCATCCGTGAACCCATACGCTGGCAGTTTGTTAATCCTAAGACCTCTAGAGTGATATCTAGAGCTGGGTCTACTTCGAATAACCGAAGCGCCACGTTACCGACATCCGGAAGACCGAGACGGAATGACCGAACAGGTAGGTTACCGAAAACGCGATATCCCGACAGCTGAGAGACCGACAACGGCAGTGTGTGAGCGCAATCCGGTAAGTGTGCGAAAGTGAAAGATTTAGGATTGGGGAGCGGACAGGTAAGTGTACGATAGTGAGGGATTTTAGGTTAGGGTGTGGGAAAGGTGAGTGTGCGGTAGTGTCGGACTAAGGGTTCCGGTGAGGTAAGTGTGTGGAAGTGATGTAGAGCAGTGTAGGGAAGGGTTAAGTATGTCAGGGTTAGAATGCGGGTGGAGTGAGTGTGCGATAGTGACGGGCTGAATGTTTTACGGTGGGTTAAGTGAGTTAGGGTTAGGGTGCAGGTAGGGTAAGTGTGCGATAGTGACGGTGTTGAGGTTTAGGGGTGGGTTAAGTGAGTTAGGGTTAGGGTGCAGGTAGGGTAAGTGTGCGATAGTGACGGTGTTGAGGTTTAGGGGTGGGTTAAGTGAGTTAGGTTAGGGTGCGGGTTGGGTAAGTGTGCGGTAGTGTCGGACGTTAGGGTTAGGGTTTAGGTTAAGGTTAGTGGATATGTTATTGTGTGCAATGTATAGTTGACGTTTTTTGTGTCGGTGTAGTGGTGTTCGGTTTTTTGAGTTGTTGGTGTTGTGTGTTTTCGGTTGTTTGGGGTCGGTAACTTGTGTGTCGGTGAATCGGAAGTTCGGTGATAGAAAGTAGACCCCTAGAGCTACATATTTTTCAAGGAGCTTAATATCGTAAAACAAAGTCACCTCCTTTATTAAAAGTCCCTCCAATTTAAGAAAGTCCACATCATTTACTTTTGCTTCCCCTGTAGCCCAAGGGTCATCACTGGCAATTCTTTCCTCACTTTCCCTCCATATACTCGAACACGAAAATTGGGAACAATCTGCTGCCATGTTCCTCACCTCTTTCACTAACAAAATTATTGAAACACACCACCGTGTATAGTTCCAAAAAACACAAACCACACTGCAGGAAAGTTGAGATATGAACTTTACTGGTGCATCTGGTAGCATGGCTTATGCCTTCAAGGAATGTTTAATACACCAAACAGCACATATTTAAATACATATTTCATTAATTGAACAATTATTTAATTTAATCAAATACACCAATTCCCGTCCTTAATTTAATGTATAAATATTTAAAGCCACATTACCTACATTTTAAAGTGCCTATATTCACATGGTGTATTTGATTAAATTAAATAATTGTTCAATTAATGAAAGATGTATTTAAATATGTGCTGGTTGGTGTATTAAACATTCCTTGAAGGCATAAGCCATGGTACCGGATGCACCAGTAAAGTTCGTATCTCAACTTTCCTGCAGTGTGGTTTCAGCTATTATTAACTCCCCAAGTGATGTTGACATCCTACAGAAAGGCTTCACTGACACCAACGACTGGTGTCAGGACCATGGCCTTAAGCTTAGTGCCACAAAATGTGTTGTCATCCCTCTTGGGAAGAAAACAGTTCCCTTGAATTACCACATCGATGGTAGTCCACTGAACACAAAGGCATTATAAGAGATCTGGGAACACAGGTTTTCAGCAACCTCTCTTTTGACCACCACATTGCCACTGTGGTCAGAAAGTCTTTCTATGTGGCACATCTCATTACTAAGGGTTTTGCATCCAGGAAGAAAGAGGTCATTGTCTCCCTCTACTCTTCCCTCATTAGGCCAATCATCGAGTACAATGCCCTCTTTGGCATGTACCTCACTGGACACCTGCAACAACTGGAGAGGCCGCAAAAGTACCTCACAAAGAGGGTCCTAGGCCTTAAACACTTGTCTGATATGGACAGACTCAAAACCTCCAACTATTCTCTGCCTCTTATTGCCACTTAGAGGCGATCTCTGCTTGACTTACAAAGCTATGTCTGACACAGCTCTGTTAGAAATGCTACATATAAAGAAATCCCAATCCCTCCGCACCACACGCTTCAGATACCTCAACCTCATTACAACAATCAACAGAATATGCTGCAGGGACAGGTTCATAACCCAGAGAACGCCCATGCTATAGAATAGACTTCCCATACATTTCAAGCAGAGCACCTCACTGGCCTCTTCAAGAGAAATCTTGATGAGTGGATGGTAAATAGAAAACTCACCCCGGGGATCACTCCAGTGGCTCTGCTCGACAGAGGCACTAGGAGCTAAGGTCGGTGGCATGATGCCAGGGTAATCCTATGGGCTAGGCTTATAAAGGCTCTAGGGTCATTAGTCTAGTACACACCTATGAACCTATGAACCTATGTTAGCTTGAGAGACTTTACACACTTTATAGGCCTTTCTAAGTTCAGATAGTTGAGAGTCAGGAACATTGCGGGGAGCATTAAAAGTATCCTCCATGGAAGGCAGAATAGGAGGAATGGCAGCAGTATGCAGGGCATCTTGCTGTAATAAATCATAAATCATTAGTCTGCCCAACTTGTGGGAGCATCTGCCTCTTCCCAAGCAAATACATCTTTCAGTCTGAAGACAATCCCAGAAAAAGAAAAAGTCCCCAAATATTCAACTTCAGACTCACTGTCTAAATAAACAGAGTCTTGGGCTACGGACCCTTCAGGTGACATTACCCTCTCTCTGTCTAAATCAAAATCCTCTAAACTAACATCCTCATCCTTTGAAGTGGAGGAATAAGGAACAGCTTGAAGCTCTGGAAGCCCAGGATTAAAAGCCTGCAAAAAAGTCCTAGATAAAATAACAGCATCATTTTTAGCCACATAAACCACTTTCTTGTTACAATGATTCAGTTTCTCTTTTTTTTACAGGTACTTCTGTGGTTGAAGACCAAGAAGGGGAAAACATACTATCCCAAGCAAAAAGTTTCTCTCTCCCTCACACGAAAAGGCACTCCCGGGGTGTCTCCAGCACCTAAATTGGATGGTTCTCCCACACCCATATCAGACACTGGAACCACCAAAGAGAATGTGATTAATCCCTGATACATAATGCATGACAATATAGGGATTTAAGGAAACCAATAATTGGTCTGAGGAACCAGCAGTGACTACTGCAAAGTCACCTACCATTGGTTGAGACACTGACTAAGCTCACACTACAGACAAGGGCTTGTGCTTTGACTTTTCTTTTTTGTATAATTGAAGAAGGAACAGCAGGAACAGGTAAAGTATTCATGCTGTAGCAATGGAGTATGCCTTATTCCAAGTAAGATAAAGTATAAGGTGTTGTTAGTCAAAAGGTAAGTTGTTACTTAGTTCACATAAGCAGCGCACAACCATTCCCAAAATTTCAAAATCTCACGTCAAGGTTACAGAAGAAGTACCCAGAATAGTCCTGTCAAATAACAGAATTGTTTTTCCCAAAGTGAATGACTGGAAAACCAAAATTAAGTCCACTGTCACAGAGTGTACATAAGCATTTCAACTGTAACACACAGTTTCTTGCTCAGAAACACACTCCCCCGGATTCACGAATCCTCTGTGTAAGACTAAATAAGTCTTACTTGGAAACTGCAGTTGAACGGTATGACATCAGCATGCCATGCATATTCATGAGGGCACGCTGACTCCACTCCAAGTCTAACACGGACCATGCAGGAAGGCATAGGGCGTGTCTGACTGCCGAGCAGTCCAAAGGTCCACTCCCCTGCAAGTGTCTGAATTGTGAAATGTCAACACACATGAGCGACTCCGCTCAAATGTCTACATACCTAACACTACACACCCTCACATTGTAAATCCCCAGTACAGTTATAAAATGTAAAACTTTTCATTTTTTTTTAATCATTCTCGGTATAGCTGCCCGTATTTGTGCCTGTGTGCGCGGGTGTGCCCATTACTTAGCCACAGTTAGCAATTCCAACATCGAAGAGCATAATAGGAAATGTTTATGCAAATTAAGCCAAATAGCAATAGCGTAGTGGTAGAGCCTTCGCACAAAGAGGAGGCATTCACGGTTTGAGTCCCACCACTCCCCTTTCTATTTTATGTTTAAATTAGTATATGAAATAATTCCTGACATATATGAATAAAATTTTAGTAAAATGCATTGAAATGGCCTATGTATCAGTGAACAAAATGTATATATAGAAATATAAGAAGGATCCTGACATATAATTGCCCATAGCTAAGCAGCGCTCTACCCAGCTCAATATAGTTGCCCGTAGTTAAGCAGTTCTTTACCCAGCTCAATATAGTTGCCCGTAGTTAAGCAGCACTTTACCCAGCTCAATATAGTTGCCCGTAGTTAAGCAGCGCTTTACCTCACGCAATATAGTTGCCCATAGCTAAGCATCGCTTTACCCAGTGCAATATAGTTGCCCATAGCTAAGCAGCACTCTACGTAGTGCAATAGGTTTGTGCAGAGCTGTGCACCGCGCTAACCAGCGCACCGTAGGGCAACGTGGGGCAACGTAGAGCAAAGTCGCATAAACACAGCCACACCCCCTAGCCTGTCTGGACAGTAGTAAAATAAAAAGCAATGACAAGTTTTGAACCTGGGACACTGTGCACCATAATCAAGGTACTGAACCACTAAGCCATGACAGCTTAGGATAAACATGCAGTTTTAACATACATATACTTATAAATGGAAGATTAACCATTGCTAAGCATGTCTGCAGTCAGCCAAGAAATTTCAAACATGGCCAATCACAAAAAAGTGCGGGAAATACGGCATATTTAAGCTCCATAGGCGGGAATACTCGCAATAACTGATTGTAGCTCCCATTTGCAGTCAGAATGTCTGGTGCTGGAGAGGGTAGTCGCTTTCGAGTGCAACGCTGGAGCATCGAGTAGTCGAAATACATGGTTTGGCTCCTTGTCCACTGTCATGAGTCAAGGCTCCTGCAGTTCCAGTTCCAAGGGATGGAGTACAAAGCAGAGGCTTGGAACCGGTTAGCTCATGATCTCACCAGTGCCACAGGCATCCCTTGGACTGGTGTGCAGGTCCGTCACCACCATGCAGAGCTGAAGAGACGGAAGTAGGATCTGCTGAACCAATGGATCCAGGAGGCCTGTGACATGCAAGATGCCCCACTACTGAGTAGGTAGCCATGGAATGAAGTATGTAAGACATGCTAATTTAGTCTATATAATGGATAGGTATGTCTCAATATCATTCATTTACTTCACAGCTGCAGGTGTTCGTGCTGCAAATCAGCAAGCCTATGCAGATAGGCTGCTAAGGCTGTGCCACCAGGCAGGTTAGTAATTATTCTGCATGCATTGTTATATAAAATAGGTGAGAGAGCCTGAAAATAAGTGTTGTAGCCCAATAATAAAGCCATAAAATACCCTGAATAATTTCTCTACATGTACTGTTATATAAAATAAGTCAGAGAGCCAGAAAAAGAGTGTAGTAACCCATTAATAAAGGTAAAATAAGTCTGGAATAATATCTCTGCATGTACTGTTATATAACATAAGTGAGCGAGCCTGAAAAAGAGTGTTGTAACCTATTAATAAAGGTATAATACATCTTGAATAAGTCTTCTGTATGCACTGTAATATCAAATAAATGAGAGAGCCTGTATAAAAGTGTGTAATGTAATTAATAAAGGTATAATACTTGGAGTGTGTCTGTGTCACTTACTTTGAAATGTTGTTGTACCCTTGCATTTTATAAATAGTACTGTTGTATTAAGTGCTGTCAACCCACAGTTGGGCAGTCCCATATAAAGTGGATGAAGGAAGTGCCAGTAGTTGTGAAGCATATATACAGTCCTCAACAGTTGGTTATTGGCTGACATGCATAGGTAAATCTGGCACATGAGTAGCTTGTTAATGTGTACCCCAGAAATGTGAGTGTACTACATGAAATATAGGTTTCTGTAGAAATGTAACAGAAAATGTCACGTGAACACATCCAGATATGTAGATATATAAATATACATAAAATATATAAGTATGTAGCAGTAACATCTCCATCTTGGACAGTTAGTATGTTAGATATAGGTCAGATATATAATAAACTAGCCAAACCCATTACAAAACCTAATGCACGTTGCCTAGTGTAATAATACATGTAGGGGATATACACCTGCTGTCAGTAGGAATGTAGTGTAGACTAAAAGTACTTATAAGATGTTAATGGAGGTATCTTTTTACACCCTACTGTATGTGCATAAACAATGCAATTTCACACTTCAATGGGTATGTCTAATCTGACATTTGTTGGGACATATGTCATATTGTTCTATAAATATCTGCATGAACTTTGATGCATGTGCCCTGTTCAAACACCCCAATCTTGGTGGCCTGTTGCCACCAATCATCCCTGCATGCTGTTGGAATGTCCACTGTTGTTCAATATATGCATGTGTTATGCTTGATGTTCAACTGTTGGAACCTTGGTGTGTTGAGTTAATGGGAATATTACTGCATACTTTTACAACTAATTTGGAATGCTGTTGTCTATGTTGTAATTAAACACACCTAAACACAGAACATATGGGAAGGCCGGTCCCAGCGGACCCACCTGTCCCTCCTCAGCTGGCGATTGCACCTGGCACCAGCAGGTCCGGTGCCCAGCCCGGGCTCCCCTCCTCCGTTGGTCCTATGCCACCTTCAGGTGGAAGCATTGCAGGGGATGGGGCTCATCCCCCCCATGCAAGTGTGGGCGGAGAAGGGCCACCTATCACCCTCTGAAGGGTCCGGGCTGTGGTGTGTAGGGAGATCCAGCATTCAGTCACTGATCCCCTAAGCCAGCTCGAGGTGAGAGTGGCACAACTCATGGGTGAGCCTGCCCCTCCTATGCAGCCCCCAGCACAGCCACCCTCGGGGCTGTGCAGGTGCAGTGGTGACTGCCCATGGGTGGGGATCTCAGTTTCACTGTTACCATCTGTGGTTTCATGGGCTTGCGATTTCCAAACATCTGTCCCCGTCAATTGTGTACACCCACCCCATGTGTCATATTCCACCCCTGTATGCATCTTGTTTGTCTTGTCTGTTTACCTCCCCAACCCACCTCCCCAAATATACCTACTTCCTTTACCTCACTTTCCACTCTCACCTGAAAAAAAAAGGGCAATCTGTTCCCACAAAAAATTATGCTCCATACATAGCTACCCATTTTGCACACATGTCCGCTGGACATGTAAACTGATAATTATAATTGGCAGTACAACATACTCTGTTGTCCTCACCCCTCTCTCAGGGGTGGAAGGTTTCAAATTTCACTCCAAATTTCTAACATATGCACAGCTGTTGCTGGTAAAGAAATGGGCAGCTATGGACCTTCCCTACACCCGTCCTGCATATCCAGAGCTGGTTTTCCTACTGTCTTTCCCTCTTTGTGCCCCCTTTTTCACCACTTTCCTATCTCCCCATTTTCTTTTCTTTCAAAGAAATTAGCGCGGGGGTTAGTGGGAGTAAGCACTTTTAAGCAGTAGTAAGCGGGTTTGCACGAGTGTGCGCATGTGTGCGCTTAGCTATGTATTGCTAAGCATCGCGCAAACCTGCGCAAACCCACTTACAACTGCTTAAAAGTGCCTTAGTCACTCTGTATGTCAGGGCCTTTGTTCTGCTCAGCAGAAAAATAAAACACCTCTGTCAGTCACAAACCCCAGACCTTGGATACACTACACTGCATGCAGTACCATTAAACCACAGCAGATATACAATGACTTGGTGCTGAAATAAATATATCATGCATTACAATGAGTGAATATAAAGGAAAAATAGGAAGGCCATAACACAAAGCTTCTTCTGTGGATCTTTACCAGCAATTGTTGTGGAATTGCATTACATGAGTGTGATAAGAGAAGCAGGCATTCAAGCAGCAAATAATGTTACAGAGGCACTTTACAACCCCCACACAGTATCATAGCAGGACAAACACTGGCATATTTGATTAGGGCAGAGGCCATACTTCCTAACTGTGACTACTTTTCAGGGATGTCCCTGATTGTGAAACATATTTTAGCTGTGTCCCTCTGAATCCCTCTGAAAAGTACTGACGTCAAGTCAGAAAGGTGGGGTATTACACAATGAATACTGACAATAATAACAGTAGACACCGCTTGTAAGTCATAAAAGGTGTACTAATCCATATGCACTGCTTCACTCAAGTCTACACTTACTGTATCTATTATGTGTAAGGTGTACATCACTTTTAAATACCTATCCCTGACTCCATGCAAAGATGTATCTGAGTGTTTCATAGGCCCGGCAGAGGCACAAACACACAGGCATATCAGCTATTCTGCTGTTACACACTCTGCAAATAGCTTTGTTAGGACTTCCACAACCATACCCTTATGTAGGAGTACAACACAGAAATACCAAAGGATGTAGACATGTACTGGTAGCAACTGACTGCAACAATGCCATTGTACCACTGCTGAAAACACCTGTGGGTTGCACAGACAAAGAATAACAGTGTAACATCTGGCTACCATCTGGATAGGTTCACAGTTGGTAACTATGCAGACAGACCACCTGCCTTGATAAACTAACAGGTACACACCAATCCTTTAAGTCCAGTAAGATAACATTCACACAATAATACATAATGCTCTCTGTATGTCTGCATTCCCCCCCACAATAAAAATATACTTGTGTGTTTAGGGTCTACCAAGGATGTAGGTAGGCATACTCAGTACTGTAATTGCAGCCCCCAAAACCTGGAAATTAAAAAAAAAAAAACCCCTTTAAATGGACTAATTTAAATTTCGTTAAAACATTATGTGCCAAAAAATCTTCTAAAACTTTTTTTGAGGTGGAAATTAAAATGAAAAGAAATAATACTAAAAACTTTTTAAGCAGGGGGGGGTTTCCCCCCTTATGCCTGTACTAAGTCAACATAGGTCTAGTAAAATGTACATCACTTTACACCCTATTTCAGAAAAAAGTATCCAATTCTGCTTCAAAGGCCAACAAAAAAGCAATTGGGAAATCTGAAAGGGTTTTGTAATCCACAAATACTTTTGTAAAAGTAACGAATTTCCCAAAGGGGCTGATGTTTAAAAATGCGGGGCCCCAAATTGGGTAGGGACACTGTTTCAAACCCAAAAACGGTTTTTGCTACCCCTGAAATTTACATTGCATAAAACAAATCCTGGAAAAAAAAATAAAATTAATAAAATAAAAAAAAAAAATTTAAAACCAAAAATTTAATTGAAAAAAAAATTTAAAAAAAAATTTTTAGTAAAAAAAATTTATTAAAAAAAAAATTGTAAAAGTCACGAGGACCTGAAATGTAAACATAAACAAAACTGGAAGTAGTAATTTTATAAAGTATTACATCCAAAATCTTTGGGGCAAGATATTATTTTGATGCATAATATGATGGAAAAAATTTCTAAAAACTGTGACATTGTAGGATTAAAAAAAACACTGATATTTTTTATTTTTGACAGTAGGTAAAGGGCTTTTATGAAAAACACTTTAAAAATTGGATTGAAGAAAAACTCTAAATTCAAAATTTTAGCAGCTTTGGCAACTCTGAAGGCTATATAGAATTAGCATTGCCTATAATCCCCCCCTGAAATTTACACACAGTGAAAATTTATTTTGACAAGGCCCAAAGGCATCCTGATTAGGCCCAAAAAGGGGCCCTTGTTTATCCACATTGGAATTTTTATTGCTGATTAAGATCTTAAATTGAAGAGAAAAATAATTTTTAATGGAAAAATGTTTTTTTTATTATTTTTTAGATTTATTTCAAAAAAAGAACACTCAAAAAAAAAGTGGGAAGTTTTTTTAGTTTAACGGGGGTTGTAAAGATAATGGGCAGAATATTATGATTTACAAAACTTGAAATTATTACAAAATGTCCCCCTTTAATTTTTGCAAAATTGTTTTCCCAAAAAAGGGGGACTGTTATGGCCTAATTTTAACATATGTACCCAAATATTTTTAATACTAAAATGTTGTAAAGTATTGATCCCTTTTGAAAATGACCCATAATAAATGGTGGACATAACACCAAAAAGTTATAAGGACCCCATGGCATGTGTCCGAAAATAAGTAATAGCATTAAACTTTATTTTTAAAAGGTTGCCCATGGGAAAAATTGTTACACCACAGTCATAAAAATAAAGATACAATCCCCCTTTTTGGGTTGACCCAAAACATTAAGAATTGGCCCCAATATAAAAGATTTACCAGTCAAAAGAGCCCTATGCAACTGTTTAAAAAACATAATGTGTAAAAAAGGGGCAATTTAAAATAAAAGTTGAAAACCCCACAGGTGTTACATGTTAAAAAAAAAGTTAAAAATAAAGCTCAACGGGGCCCCCTTTGTAAAAAAAACATGCTGGATACTTCTCATCTCAAACTCCATATTAATAACACCTTCAATGCAAAAAATCCCTTTAAGTTGCTGAAAAATCTATTTTGGATTAATGGAACCAAGGAAATATTGTGGTTTGCTAAGGGGAATGAATTTTTCTTGTTAACCCGGGCCTATCTAGGTTCCAACCCAAATGTTTTAAAAACCCGAATTTAATTTCTTTATTTGCATGTAGGGTAAGGGGGGGGAATTTTAAAAAGTGTGAACCTGGGGAAACTTTTTTAATCATGGTATTTTTAGTCTGCCCCGGTATGTACTAGCTCAAAAAAGAGAGGGCAACATTCCCCAGGGTTACTAGGTGCCTTGGGGCTGCAAAAAAAAAATTTTTTAAGGTGAATACCCCCGAGAACTTGCTACCTAAGCTTGGCCAAACCACAGTTGGTGTATATCCAATTCTTTTTTTTTTCCCTGACCCTAAATTACATACCCGGGCATTTTTTTTGTAAGTCTACACACATACTTATGGCCCAAAAAAAAATTTTGGGTTTCCATACCTTTTGTCTTGATATTCTGATTTTGGTGGGGGGATCCGAACACCTCGTTTGTGCAGGAAAAGGAATTAAACATGTTTGAGCGGGTATGCCCCAAATTTGATAATTTGGCCATAGTTAAGGGGGTACAAAAAGATTTTTAGGGTATATGTAAGTTTTACTATTAATGGTGAATTTTGTATGCAAGTTTATATTGGGGCTGGGTGGGATTGTTAATCATGGTGTACTTGTTTTCACAAGGTTTTTTTTTTGCGGAAACATGGTTTAAAAATTAAATGTGAGGATGTGGCATTGTGGGCTAGCATAATGTGTTTTTTTTTCTTAACCAATGGTTGCTTATATGGCACATTAATTGTATTTAAATGTTAATTGAAACTTCCAAAATTTATTTTTTATTTTTGGGGAATGCCCCCTTGGGTTTCCCCTGAAAGGGTTATTCCCAATGTAATAATGCTGTTTGGGGACCACATAATATGTGGCAAGATTTTGTCCAAAAATGGTTTCTAAGGCTTTAGGGTCCCATACTGCTGATTTTTAAATGTGGGCCCTGTGTCCGAAGAAACATTCCACGGTGGGGGCAGAAATCCCCCCACCGGTGGGGGAGTGCCCCCAGATGGTGGTGGCCAACAACGACTTGAAAGGGGGGCCACCCCGGTTGACTCGGCTGCAGGTCGGCAACGTGCACGTTGTGATTGTTAAACCTAGTGAGGTTACTGTGTATTTAAAGATTGGACCGGGTTTTTTTAAATCGTTTTTTGGGAACTAAGACCCGTGACTGCAACCTTGTCTATGAAAAATTGCAAAAAAATGCCTATTGAAAAGGGTTTGAACTGAAAATGCCATACCCTTGTAGGCCCTTGGGTGTACAGAAGAAGCAACCCAGGGGGATGCAAATTTTAATAAAAAAACCTTTTCATATTTGAAATTAACAGAAAACCCCAAAACATTGTGCATTTTCCCTTAATATACATCCCAGAAAATGAGTGTGTAAACACATGAAACACAACCCCCAAAAAATTGGGGTCCTGTAGTGGACTTTGTATGGAGAGTCAAACAATCAAAACATCAATTTGTAAATTGAGGGAATAAAAAGGCGTTCACCTAAAAACCCCATACCCAAAATGTCATAAACCGCCCATATATACCTGGGGTAGACCTTTGGGGGGGGCAACATTTCAAACACAACACTTTCATTTAGGAAGCCCCCTTTGAACACCAAACCCATTAAAAACTCCTTGAAATTTAAATTTACCAGGGGCCATTCGGAAAAAGGAAAATTGATGTGGAAACCATTGTCCTTGAGTGCCACATATCCCTTGATGACCAGGGTCTCCTAAATTACATACCCAGTACTACCTACATTCTTGCATCATGAATTGGGTTTGGGCCATTATGTATACCTGTGAGTGATGGGGGGACATTGAAAGACAATACTTGCACAGCAATGTTGTGTCATGTACACTTTTGGGGGGGCCAATCACTGAACATCACATCAAAAACATGTATACTGTTATTAACAAGGACTCTACACTACTGCATGCTGTTGAGCAACACACATCCTGCATGCACATGGATAGGACTCTTTGCTTCTGTACTCCACCATCAACCACTAATGGTATGTTCTGGATTTTTTTGGGGTTTTTTGGGGTGTGTGAGTGTGTTTGTGTGTGTGTGTGTGTGTGTGTGTTTCATGTGTATGTGTTCATGTGTTCATTTTTGTGTCATGTGTCATGTGTTCATGTGTTCACATGCTTTTTCATTTTGTGCATGCATGTGTGCATGTGTTCCCTGGTCATGTGTGCATGTGTGCATTTTTGTGCATGTTTATGTGCATTTTTCCATTTTTCATGGTTTCTGTGTTCCCTGTTTTCATGTTCGTGTTCATTTTTCATGTGTTTATGTGTGCATGTGTGCATGTGTTCATGTGCATGTGTTCATGTGTGCATTTCATGTGTGCATTTTGTTCATTGTTTCATTTTTCATGTGTGCATGTGTGGATGTGTTCAGTGTGTTTCATGTGTCATGTGTGCATGTGTTCATGTTATGTGTTCATGTTGCATTTTTGCAAAATCATGTACAGGTAAAGTGTGTTTCCTGTCTTCCTCTCACAGGTGCTGAGGTTGGGGTTTGGTTTATGCAGCAGGGAACCTGAAGTCACTACAAATAGTGGAAATGATGATAAAGTGTTGTGGCACAGGCAGGTTTGACAGGGTCTGTCTTGCCCCAATCCCGTACACAGCTTTAACCCCCTCTATGCCCCATACTGCCAATACATCCCTCATCACCAATGGCCTTAGCTGAGGGACAGCATACAGTGGCATTGACCAGGATAGTGTGGTATCTTGGCACATGCATCCCCCACAGCCATACCCAGATTCTGGAAGTACCACATAGGCAGATGTCCAGGGGGTTTTCGGGGGCACTGCTCTAATGCCCTGGCAGGGTGCCCCCCGGTCTTACAACCTCAGGTATGTTCCGGCTGTAATGCAGGCACAGGCACATATGGAACGGGACACCAGACAGGGACTAAGGGCAGAGGGCCCATAACACCCTATCAATGACAGTATCCATGACCTTGCGGTGCCATCGAATTAACCCAGGTCATTGATAGAAGACATTAGATGTCCTCGCAATGTAATGTCCATGTGCCAGGACAGTGCAGGGGTTGAGACGTCGAAAGGTGTATGCCAGCAACAATCGCTGGCAGTCATGCGATGACCACAAATCACAGCCACTGTAGTGGCAGTACCAGCCCCAAGGGGGGGGGCTGTCAAAAGACCTCCTAGAAGACCACATGCCCCTGGACCCCGCAGGGACATGGGTCCAGTCGACATACCTCTGGTTAGTACCCGTCTGCCATAGACCCTGCCAGGCACAGGTACTGTGTTCCAGAGATGGTGATCTGTACAGCCTGGCAGGTACAGTCTGTGGCTGTCCCACAACCTCCAAAATGGCAGCCATTTGGGGAACTGTGTGCATGCAGAAAAAACACATAAACCAAACACCTAGGGCTAACACACACACATTACATCAACATTGGCCCATGCTGTACTGTTGTCCCCCCCCCCCACACACACACACACACACACACACACACACACACACACACACACACACACACACGATTGGATGGGTCGTTGGGCTCTGGCAAACCAACAACACACCCTGTGCATATGATGAAACTGTGCCACCTCCTGTCATCTGTAACATTGATGCAGGAACAGGCTAACATGGTGCTGATGCACAGGGTGACTTTATAGCAGTGTAGCAATGTTAGCATGTTGTCAAAAAGTGTAATGATATCCTTGTAGGTATATCTGAGCAGGCATGATGCATTAAAGCTATGATTGTCAATGTAGTATTTTTTCACCAGTGTTAATTCCAAAATGTATTGTCCCCCATGTGCCACTTGGCTGATGTGTGTAGTTTGGCAGCATGTGTTGTGAGTGGACAGTTGTGTGTGTGCAGTACAGATTTGCAGGTGTACATTTGTGAACATGGTGGAGGTGCACTGTCTGCATGTAGCATAGTGGACACATGGGAAGGGTGACATGCCCTGTATTACACAGTGTTAACACTCATAGTTTCTATTGGTGGCCAGTATGCATTTTACTAAAATATGTTTTAACTTGGGTAAAATGTGTGTATGACATGGTTTGACACTATGCTGTGGGTGATACTGTTACTATCTGTCATTGGTTTGCATTCTGGTAGTTTCACAACCTCAACAGCCTGACTATAACCAATTTTAGATGATGTCTTGACAACTGACACACAGATGTAGGAAAAATTTGGATCCCTCCTACTATACTATACCAGTAACCAGTGGTATTGACTGCCACCCCTTCCTGGGACCACCCTGTTTGGCATATAGCCCCTTAGGTACAAGCAAACACACTAGGGATATGTCCGTCCACATCTGGAAATGCATACAGTGGCCTACAATGCATTCTCCAGATGAGACACTTATCCCCACAAGGTATCATACAGACAGATACCTGTTGTCAAACCCATGCTGTAAAGCTATAAAACTATAATAGTCATCCACATTTACTAAACATAGTATCCCACAGTCCCATAGGTAGTAGCCCCAACATTGAAGGTACCGAATACAGCCAAGTGTTATGTCATCTGTCCTTTTGGGATTCACATTTCCAAAGGTATTCTGCGCCCTTGGTGTTTAATAAGCAATAAGGGGGCTGTATGCATATCCACAAAGGGTTTTTGTACACCTATAATGAATGTCCATTATTGACAGACTGTGTTGTGTTTGAACACTTATACCCATGAACCCTCACTCACACTATTCATAAAAACCCGGGGGAAAGCACATACTGTTGATACTGATATGTCATACAGTGTGCAAAACCCCCAATACAGGGAAAAAACCCGCAATTGCAGGATTCAAACCCCACCTAACTATTATGATACTAGAAAACACATTTAAAACAAGGGGCCACTGTTGTTATTTCCACGTTTTAAATTTTTAGGTAAAACATCAGACTTGCCAAAGATGAATATACCCTTTTTTTTAGCCCAAAACACTCCTCTCAAAAAAAAAAACACACACTCAGCAATTGCAGGATTCAAACCCCCACCCTATGTTATGATACTAAAAAGTACACATTAACACCAAAAGCTATATGCTTTACTGGGAGTTTCATTTCCACTGCTATATTTGTAGGATGCTGACATCATCAGACTTGCAAAAAAAATTTTAAGGTTTTCCTAGTCTCCAAAAGGGCTCTTTTCAAAAAACCCCAGAAAACACACTCAGCAATTGCAGGGTTCAAACCCTACCTAACTATGTTTATCACAGAAAACAAACATGCTTATATGCTTTACTGGGAGTTTCATTTCCACTGCTATATTTGTAGGATGCTGACATCATCAGACTTGCCAAAAGAATATACCACTTTTAAGGGTTTTCCTAGTCTCCAAAAGGCTCTTTTCAAAGGAAATCACACAAAAAACCACACACACTCAGCAATTGCAGGATTCCCCCACCTAACAAAGATACTAGAAATCATTAAACACGCTATATGCTTTATTATTTCACTGTATATTTTAGGATGCTGACATCATCAAGACAGAGAATACCACTTTTTAAAGGTTTTCCTAGTCTTCAAAGGGGACTCTCAAAAAACCAAACCAAAACCCCCTTGCAGGATTCAAACCCTACCTAATGTTTGATACTGGAAAAGCATTAACAACAGCTATGCTTTGGGGCTTTCATTTTTCTCCTGCTAAAAGGTTGTGTGTGCACTTTTTTTTATGCAATCCCCGGAATGAGTCATGGGGACAGCAGGTGTTCCCAACGAACAATTTCCCCTTTCCTTGTGTGATCTATCTTGGGCCCCGTTGCCAATCCATCAGATGACAAAAAATTTATGCACAGGTTGTTGATTTTTGGATAAATGTCTGGGATGTTGGAAAAAAGGGTATTCAAAGTCTATTGGGGTGGGTAGCTCATTTCAGTGTATGTCCTGGGTGCTGCCTTGCAAACAGTCTAGCAGGTTTGGGAACCATGATCTGCCCCTGACCAAAGTTGGTAGGGTTTGTGTTTGTAGGCTTAAAAGCTCTGTTTATGACTCAATCATGATGGACTCCATGGCCTTGCAGATCAGACTTTAGGCTTATTAAAATATAGTTCCCATTCTGTTGTGCACCAACATTTGTGGAGTTCCAAAGTTGCTGTAACCCATTCAACAGTTTCATATCCTGTAGAGGGGGAGGCTCAACAGACTGTTCAGGTTTGTTTTTTCTGCATTAGTTATGGGACATTAGGGAAACATGTAATCCCCTTGATGCCATGTTTTCAGCTTTGGAAGGAGCTGTTTACCCATTCTACATGTGATATTTTGGTATGATGATAGGCCTTTTTTCAGTAGGGGGGTATGTATGTATGGGCCTGCCCGAAGGATGTTGGCATTGTCAGTCATTTACATTGGCCCTGACTCAGGACATATATGAGTGTACATTGCTATTTATGACATAGCTGGAAGTGTCATGGTTCTGTATGGACTCCTTCCCGATAATTTTCCATAACCTGGTTTTTTAATGTTTGGAGTGCACATTGTTTATTTTATACTGATTGCAGGTTTTAATCTTCTTTGCTTTTTCCTTTTGCAACTATCTGTAGCATATTTGATTATGGCAGGGTTCCAAAATATTTTTATTTTCTGTTTTCATATAACTGTGTGCACAAGGCAGGATTGGTGAAAAATGGGGGTTCCTGGTTAAACACAATTTCCAGATATGTGGCCCACTGCTGTACTCAGACATGGCCTAAGTGGGGAAATGCCCAGGTTTCAAAGTTTTGCCTGACATTTGCCTCATTTATTTTTGGGATGCCAGTGTGACCTTTCAGCATGTTGCTGTCTGAGGGTTTATACATTTGTTTTTGTGAACACACCCAATATTAACATTTATATATTGTGTTGACAATCAAGTTGTATTTTTACTGCAGGGCTCACCTTTGTGTCATAAATCTACAGGGATTATGCTGTGCCTGCAGGGTTTATGAGACACTTTGCATAGACTTATCAACATTTCTTCACTGACCAGTGAAATACTGTCATGGTTTAGTGGTTCAATACTGTGTCTATAGTGCACAGTATCCTGGGTTTTAGGACTGTCACTGTTTATTTTTTATACTGGGCAGCCAGACTGCTTAAGGAAAAAAAAAACCCAATTTTTTAAAGCCCAAAAATTAAAAGAAAAAAAGGGGGAAAAGTTTAAACCTTTTTTTTCTTTTTTGCTTTTCCAACTTAAAAAGGCCCCAACCCTTTTTGCCCCCCCGGAAAAACTTGGCCCCCTGGGGCCCTTCCAACCAAATTTTGCTTTTGGGAAAACGGGTTTTTCCCTAATTTTTTTTGCCCTTTTTTAACCCCCCCCCCTTTTGGGGGCCCAAGTATAAGCCAACTATAACATATAGACATCCACATTTACTAAACATAGTATCCCAACAGTTCCACATAAGTAGTAGCCCCCAACATGTAGAACGGGTACCGATGTATACATATAGCTAAGTGTTATGTCATCTGTCACATTTCCAAAGGTATTCTGACGTCCCTCGGTGTATCACATAAGCAATAAAGGGTCTGTATGCATATCCACAAAGGTTGTTGTACACCTATAATGAATGCCCATTAATGACAGACTGTGTTGTGTTTGAACATGTCTGGCATATACCTCAGGCATGAACCCTCACTCACACTATTCTATACATAGATACCTAAAGTGTGCAATGCACATACTGTTGTTATACTGATATGTCATACAGTAGTAAAAGCAAAACCCACAATACATTGACCAACAGTGTCACACACACACACGCAGCAATTGCAGGATTCAAACCCCTACCTAACCATATTATGATACTAGAGAAGTACACATTAACACAATGTGCTAAATGCTTTACTGGGAGTTGTTATTTCCACTGTTATATTTGTAGGCTGCCAACATCATCAGACTTGCCAAAGATGAATATACCTCTTTTAAGGCGTTTTCCTAGTCTCCAAAAAGGGCACTCCTCTCAAAGGAAATCACCCCCCCACACACACACACACACACTCAGCAATTGCAGGATTCAAACCCCTACCTATGTTATGATACTAGAGAAGTACACATTAACACAACATGCTATATGCTTTACTGGGAGTTATCATTTCCACTGCTATATTTGTAGGATGCTGACATCATCAGACTTGCCACAAATGAATATACCACTTTTAAGGCATTTTCCTAGTCTACAAAAAGGGAACTCTTCTCAAAGGAAACCACACAGAAAAACACACTCAGCAATTGCAGGATTCAAACCCCTACCTAACTATGTTGTGATACTACAGAAGTACGCATTAACATGACATGCTATATGCTTTACTGGGAGTTATCATTTCCACTGCTATATTTGTAGGATGCTGACATCATCAGACTTGCCACAAATGAATATACCACTTTTAAGGCGTTTTCCTAGTCTACAAACAGGGAACTCTTCTCAAAGGAAATCACACAGAAACACACACCCCACCCCCACACTCAGCAATTGCAGGATTCAAGCTCCTACCTAACCATGTTATGATACTAGAGAAATACACATTAACACGACGCGCTATATGCTTTATTGGGATCTGTCATTTCCACTGCTATATTTATAGGATGCTGACATCCTCAGACTTGCCACAGATGAATACAACACTTTTAAGGCATTTTCCTAGTCTTCAGGAAGGGCACTCCTCTCAAAGGAAATCGCACAGAAACGCACAACACCCCACTTGTAGGATTCAAACCCCTACCTAAGTATGTTGTGATACTGGAAAAGTACGCATTAACATGACACGGTATACGCTTTACGAGGAGCTTTCATTTCTCCTGCTATACACATGGTAATGTGTGTGCACTTTGTTTTATGCAATCCCAGGAATGAGTCATGGGGGACAGCAGGTGTTCCCAACTTGAACAGGACTCCACAATTCTTACCTTGTGTGATCTATCTGTGGCCCAGTTGCCAATCCATCAGATGACAATACATATTTATGCACAGGTTGTTGATTTTGTGGATACGACATGCGTCTGGGATGTTGGAAAAAGGCTATTCAAAGTCTATGTGGCATGTGTGTAGCTCATTTCATTGCTGTATGTCCTGGGTGACTGCCTTGCAAACAGTCTAGCAGGTTTGGGAACCATGATCTGCCCATGACCAAACCAAAGTTGGTAGGGTTGTGTGTTTGTAGGCTTCCAATAGCTCTGTTTATGACATCAATCATGATGGACTCCATGGCCTTGCAGATCAGACTTTATAGGCTTATAAGACTATAGTTCCCATACTCTGTTGTGCACTAACATTTGTGGAGTATGCCAGATGTTGCTGTAACCCATTCAACAGTTTCATATCCTGTAGAGGGGTGAGGCTCAACAGACTGATCAGGTGCAGGGTCTGTTTGTTCTGCAGTTCAGTTATGGCACATGTAGGGAAACACTGTAATCCCATTGATGCCATGTTTTCAGCTTTGGAAGGAGCTGTTTACCCATTCTACATGTGATATCTCGTGGTATGATGATAGGACCTTTTGTCAGTGGGAGGTGGGTAGGTATGTATGGGCCTGCCTGATAGGATGTTGGCATTGTCAGTCATTTACACTTGGCCCTGACTCGGGACATATATGAGTGTACATTGCTATTTATGACATAGCTAAAGGAAGTGTCATGGTTCTGTATGGACTCCTTCGCAGATAAGTTTTCCATAACCTGGTTTGTATAATGTTTGGAGTGCACATTGTTTATTGGTGATACTGATTGCAGGTTTTTAATCTTCTTTGCTTTTCTCCTTTGTACGAACAACCTACGTATCTGTAGCACATATTTGATTATGGCAGGGTTCCAATATATTATATATGTGTCTGTTTTCATATAACTGTGTGCACAAGGCAGGATTGGTGAAAAGTGAGAGTTTCCTGGTTTAACACATGCAATTGCCAGATATGTGTGGCCCACTGCTGTACTCAGACATGGCCTAAGTGAGTGAACATGCCCAGTTTGAACTTTCAGTATGTTATTGCCTGACATTTGCCTCATTTATTCGTGTGTGAGCATGCCTAGTGTGACCTTTCAGCATGTTGCTGTCTGAGGTTCAGTACATTTGTTACATGTGTGAACACACCCAATATTAACATTTATACTATATGTGTGTTGACAATCAAGTTGTATTTTTACTGCAGGGCTCACCTTTGTGTCATAAATCTACAGGGATTATGCTGTGCCTGCAGGGTTTCCATGAGACACTTTGCATAGACTTATCAACATTTCTTCATACAAGCTGACCAGTGAAATACTGTCATGGTTTAGTGGTTCAATACTGTGTCTATAGTGCACAGTATCCTGGGTTTGAGGACTGTCACTGCATTTATTTTTCATACTGGGCAGCCAGACTGCTTAAGGACCAATAAAGCAAATATGAGCATGTTTACTTGCTTTTTCTCAACTATGCCCAACTTTGCCCGAACTTGCCCAACATTGCTCAACATTAACCAACATTGCTGAACGTTGCCTAATATTGCTCAACATTGCCCAAAGTTGTGCTAGTTAGTGCATGCAATTTTGTTTACATATACTAAATGGTGGTAATAGCTGTTTAGCAATGCTTTATATTGCTTAAAACATGGCAATCATGCATCAGGTGGTGCTTCAGGGCTGCCTATGTTGGATGCACATAGTACACTCTCTATACATGTTTGTAAACAGGTAGTGTCAAGTTAGGCATCCCTTTTACTATATGTGCAAGTCAAAGAGAGGTATCATTTCCAGGGTTCCTACTGAGCCAGTGTATGTGCTATGCGTTGCCTCTTTGCCAAGGTCAAGGCATATTGGGCACACCTCCTTCTGCCTACTGGGGCAGGCTCAGGTTGTTTCTCCTCCGAGTCACGCTCTGCCTGTGATGGCCTTGGCAATGGTGGGGGGCTGTTTGGCCCGGCCCTATGCTGCTCCTCCTGCAGCTATTTTTGCAGGATCATATTATGTAGCATAGCACATACCATGACAATTTGGGATGTAGTTGGTGAGTACTGCAAGGCTCCACCAGATGTGTCCAGGCACCGGAACCATGACTTGAGCAGTCCAAGCGCATGCTCAATTACATTTTGTGTTTGTGCATGTGCCTCATTATGGCATTCCTGTTCGGGTGTGTGTGCATTTCTGATGGGTGTCATCAACCATGGCTCCAGTGCGTATCCAGCATCCCCGACTAGGTGACCATGAGGGATGTCCCCATTGGCAAATGTCTGGTACAGCTGCGTCAGATGCCAGATATGGGAATCGTGGTAGCTTCCAGGGCAGCCAGCACACACATTCAGTATTATGCCCTGGGCATCACACATGAACTGGCAGTTGATGGAGGTGGTTAAAGTAGACCCTACCCCGCTCACCGGCTGGTGCTTTGATGCATATGTGCGTGCAGTCTATTGCACCCACTACCTCAGGGTATTCTGCTATTTGCTGAAAAAGATGCATATTGCTGGCCAATACCTCACGGGAGTTGGGGAAATATACATGATCACCGACATGTGTTGACATGGCATCCAGGAACTGGTGCAGTACCCTGGATGCTGATGCCTGTGAAATCCCCATCATATTACCAGTTGGTCTCTGGAAGGTATCTGTTGCTAGTATTCTTAAGCCAACACATACCTTGGTTTCCACTGGGATGGGTTCCCCTCTGTTGGTTCTGTGTGTGAGGAGTGGCCTACACAGCTCAACAATTTGCTGCATGAGGTCTCTGTCCACTCATAGCGCTCCACTATCTCCAGCTCATGTAGCCCCTGGTAGGTTACCTGGGCCTGTACACTCTTCTCTGTCTCCTCACTGTGGGTTGCTCAGCAGCATTTGCATTGTCACCACCCTCAGCATGTTGCATATGTCGCCTTATAACAGCAATGGCAGCCACTAACATATTTTTTGTCTCAGTAAAGCTTTTAAGTTTTCACTTCTCTTAGTATACTGCAGTGTTACAGTGTCTCTGAGAAAAACATGGTGGAATGTTGTTTGCAGAGTTTTAAGTGCTGGGCTGGGCTGGCCTAGTGTACTGCCTGTGTAATTGGCTGATTCTGATTGTTTTCACATGCTAGCTCTGCTAGTTCTCCTTGGTTAACTTCCTACTATTTGCTGTGCTTCCTTTTCCCTTTCTGTTTCCACAGGGGGCACCTGCGTGCAAACATGTGTACACCAGCTCACACACATGCACACATACATACACAGGCTTACACGGGTTTCCACAACCTAACACTTGCTTACTCCTGCTTAAATGCATGCATACAGGTGCAAATGCGCTTACACAGATTTCAACAACCTTACACTTGCTTACTCTGGCTTAAACGCATGCACGCAGTCTTACTCGGATGTACAGGCACGCACCCATGCGCAAACACATTGCAGGCACTTTTGCAAGAAACTTTAGTGATATCCACGGCATACACCTTCAATTTCTTGCCTTTAGCTAGGCTACCTGTTGACACGCCTCTTCCAGTGATGAGTAACTGACAACAAACACATGCCACTCTGCTCCATTGAGCTTACATTCTTTCATACATACCCCCCTCATGATGTCACCTAGCTTCTACTCTAATACTCACCTTATCCTACTCTTACACTCCACAGACCTGGCTCATATGCCATGTAAAATTGGGATTCACTATCCTTACCCTCATTTGAATCCAAGAAAATGGCAGAGATAACTGTAGAACAGCAGCAATTCAAACCAAATAGCGTACAAAATTCTTTAATAACCGCTTTCATCACACGACTTCATCAGAATACATTTCATCAAGAAAAAATGATGTCTTAAATACATACTTGATTAGTCAATCAACATAAACAGAAACAATCAATTAAAATTTAAAACCACAGTAGTCAAATTCCAAACAGGGAAGACAAATCCTGTTGTTTATTAATGGCTAATTTACGATATTTTAAAAAACATTTAACATTAACAGTCTCGTTTAAACCAGGTGTTTTATCTGAATTTAATCTAACCTGCCATAATGTCTCCCTTTGTTCCAAGTAATTTTTAAAATCACCAGCTGTATTATCTGGTTCACAAACTTCTAAAATGGAAAAAACAAATTTTTTAAAAAAAGGACAAACTACAGAATGCTTATATAGGGCATTGTTTTCATCTTTGCACCTTATACTGTATAAATGTTGTTTAATGCGGGTGCCCAGACTCCTTGTTGTCATTCCCACATAGAATGCTGGGCAAGCTGTGCACATACCAATGTACACCACCCCATTTGAGTTGCAATAGACAAATCCGGGTACTTCAAAAGTTCTATCACTAGTTGCAACAACAATATTGGTACCTACTGAAATGTATCTACAAACCCTACAACCTTGGCAACAGAACATACCTTTCTTAACCGTATTAACCTTGTTAAGAATAGGATTATTGTATTCCAACATTTTTTTGATATTATTAGTGTTCCAAAAAACAAAACGCGGTTTGTTACCAACTACACGTATAATATCTGAATTACCTTGAATAACCTTCCAGTTCCTTGTGAGCACAGATATAATGTTGTTCATGTCACCACTCATATCAAAGGAACATACTAAATCAAAACTGGAACTATCAATTTTGGAATGATTTACATGAACAACACTACTGTCACTTGAATCATTTAAAATAGCTGGATAATGAGTAAAATGTTTATGAAAAATCTCATTGCCACTCTCCATTAGAGAATGTTCATCATACCCTCTTTCTAAAAACATGGAGGCTATGAAATGAAATTCATGAACTAGATCTTCAATCCTGCTGGTCATACGGCTGGCTCTAATATATTGGCCTCTTGGGATGTTTTTAATCATATGCCTCGGATGACTACTTTTATGGTGTAAATAACCATTAGTGAATGTATGCTTTCTGTAAATTTTGCTATGAAACCTATTTTCAATCCGGTCCCACCATATACAAATATCTAAAAAATTGACCGTCAAACCAATTTCTCCTTTAGTAAATTTCAAAAAAAATCAGACGACAGGTTAATGTCAGAAACAAAAGCTTCAACAGTAGTAATATCACCTTCTATAACGAAAATCAAATCGTCAATAAATCTACAGAAAAAATTAATGTGAAATTTTTCACCTAAAACTGGCATAATTTCTGACTCCCATCAAGCCATGACTATATTTGCAAATGCAGGAGCAGCTGAAGAGCCCATGGCAATACCTCTTTTTTGTTTGTAATATTTGTTGTACATAAAGAAGTTGTTCTCAAGAACAACTTCTATAAGCCCACAAATAGTGCATTTGCATAGGATTGCCTACTAATGCTTGGTTACATCTCTTAGACTGAGCTTCCCCCCTTAGCAACCTCTACTCAGTAGCCATGTTGTCTTCAGCCTGACACTCACTTGCATGGCAAATTAATATTTTGAATTAAATCCCTATTTGTGGCTTTTATTTTTTGTTTTTCTGGTTTTTAGTGTGCTGCGCGTTTGCTCGGCGCTGAGCTACACTTAAACATTGGAGATCGAGGAAAAAAAAGTAATTATTTTTTTTTCTTTTGCAACACATATAAATGCCAATGGCCATATATTTGGCCATTGGCATGCTTCCTCAACTGGATGCATCCTTTATTTGGAGCTGTCATGGCTCTGTTTTGCTTTTTGCAGAACGGTACTCAGTTGCTGACCGAGTACATTTTTGCAAATAACACTACTCTTACTCGGACAGGTTAGGGTTTCCTGGATCGCAAATTTACCTCATTTGCATAGCTTTTGGCAGCAAATGGGGTAATTTGCATAACCTAGCCCTGTCCGTGTAAGAGTCGTTTTATGAGCTCTCTTGCACGCCCCTGCCGGCTGTTCCTGGATCGCTTGGCAGACATGTTGGCTGCATGGAGTCTTACTCTACTCTTAGACTCCATGCAAGCCTTCGTGAATCTGGCCCACTATCTCATATATAAATCTTTAAAAATAAGAGACAGTTCAGTGTAAAATAATCTGTTTTGCTTAAAACATACTCAAGATACACATAAAGACATCACTAAAATGAGATAGCTGTACCTGAAAAGCCAGTTGTCTTAAAGTACACAATAATTCAGACAAAAAACAACTAAAACAATATAACAAACTCTTTTAATCATAAAAATAGTGTGGAATGGCTCCCAAATGGGGTCTTATCTGTCTGACTGAAAGCTTTTATCCAACTGCTGATCAAGAGAAGCTTCAGATATGCCTCTGCATGAGGTTTAAAGAAAGTACTGAAGATTTTCAGCCATTCTGGCTTGTTATATAGCTCCCCCCAAAAATGGTTAGCCTATCAGCAGCCAGACTGACAGTGTAGGAGGGGATGAATGTTTGTGGAAGCTGGCCGGTTGCTGTATCCTTGGCGAGATACAACTGCAGCAGTGATAATGATGAACATTTGACTCTTACTGTGTAAGCCACATGCTGCTATCTTTAAAGTATCTTCTAACTTTCTCCTTTCAGGAAAGAAGTAGCCAAAAATCGTCTTTTTGCATGCTCCACATTCTTCCCACTACTCCCCTGTGATGATGGCACACTATATGTAATGAGTATAATTCTAATCTTTACTAAAAACCACATGGTTTGATTCACTCCCATAGCTGCAGAATATAAACAGCAAGCTTCTATTTGTGAATAACACTTCAAAGACATTTCAAGAGCCTCTTTTTTTTTTTTTTTTTTTTTTTTGAGAGATGAAGACTACTTTGCACTCATATGCAGGGGCAGTGTCATCTGTACCCAGTAACTAAAACAATCATTATGAAGACCATAAAAGCTAAAAAACAAATTAAATATCCATATTATAGAGGTCATTGGAGAAATTGACAAATGAAACTGAGCAGAGTAATTTGTATATAACAAGGGTTCTTAAACATATTTGGTAACTTGGTTTTCAGTCAGGCAATACAGATCATAATGAGTATGCCTGGTGGCTCTTCTGCACTATAATAATTTCCAGAAAAGTTTTAGAATGTATCCCAAAAAAATTCTGGTCAACAATCAACAAAATACTATAACCTGGGCAAAGACATAATCCCAGCCCATCTCAAATAGTACTGCAATGGCTCTTGGAACACAATTTAATAACTATTTTATAGATAGTATAACATCCATTACAAAGGGTTTTAACTCAACCATATTTTACTCAACTGAACAATCTCAAGCTACTTCCACATTTAACCTTCAGAAGGTGTCTATAACTGCTATTGAAAAACATCTGCTAAACAAGCTAAAAGTTTGCTCTGCCTCTGCAGATAATTTACCTAGGCAGTTTCTAAAAACAACAGCTAGTAGCATAGCCAACCCCATTTCCATCCGCATGAACAGATCTATACAAGAGTCATATGTCTCCAAGTTCTGGAAAAAGTCACACATCATTCCCCTCCACACAGGAGGTAATTCAACTGATATCACAAACTTTAGGCCAATAGCAATACTATCCCTATTTACAAATGCGATGATAAGCAAGTTTTATAATATTTTACACAGGAACAACTCTTAATCGTAACCCAAAGTGGTTCTCAACTATTCCGTAGTACTAATACAGCTCTACTCTCATTCATGGAAACAGTCAATAAAGCCAGCGATAGTGATAAACTTGTACCTGCATTATTCTTCGATCTATCATAAGCCTTCAGTATTGTTAGCCACACAAAAAGTCTAACAGAAATGTCATCATTAGGCCTTACAGCAAATACCTAAAACTGGTTCAGAGCTATCTCAAAGATAGATTCCAGTTACTAAAATGGCAGAACACTCTATCCTCCTTTCTCCCTGCAAATATAGGTATCCCACAAGACTCAATCTTTGGACCATTACTGTTTAATATACTTACAAATCATAGCTCTCAGCCTTCCATCTCCAAAATGCGAAACTCTAGCCCTTGTAATGCGGATCAAATGGGTAGAATGTGGAATACCCACTAACACCTTGATAACATCAAACAGGAAGGTCATATAATGATTAAAATATGCATTTAAATATAAAAATATATTTTAATGAATTAAAATTATTCATTTCTATTTACCATGAATATCAGATAAAAAAGTCCTAACAGTGAATATGTAACAGATCCTTCTGATGTGGAACTTCGAGGAACATTGATTTAAAACACTTTCCAAAATGTATAAGATAAAGAATTTACTTGCTATTTGTGTTTGAATTCAGCTAGTCCACCAGACTTGAATAGGGTTATTTCTATTTCTTGTTCACTTAAACTCAAAACCAACCAATGTCAATCATCATGTATTTTTCAACATTTATTTAATACTTCACATTTGCCTTATACATTTTGGAAAGTGTTTTTAGCCACTTTTAATTAACAGGGAGGTCTTGCAATATTTAAAATGGTTTTAAAATTTGTAAACACTTGACCTTTAAAGGGAGCATGTTTCTTTAAATTTTTTGCCATAATTTGGTCATATGACCTTCAGAAGGTTTTAAATCATGGTTTCTCTGTTACATTGTATGTGATGAAGTCTTGTGGATTTATATCTGAGACAAAAGTGCTTATGGTTTATTTTATTAAACAGTGAATTATTCGCAAAGCCTGACTCATTAACTGTGAGTGATTTGTACTTTACCCAAAGTGGAAGTTTGTTTTCACTTATCAGTGGTATTTACATATGCTTTTGGTTGTCTTTAGTAGTAATCTGCCTGCATTCTGTGCCTTTCTCTTTCTGGACTTACCCAGACAGACTATCCTAGTAAACAAATGCCATATAAAAATGAATAAATAATATAAATTCTGCCCAGAGTTAAATCCTGGCCACCATCAGAGGATGCTGTTAGGAGGGCAGAGTTCCATCAATGTTTTCCACCTCAGATATCTAAACTGGCAACAGACCCTCAAACCCTCACATGCCCTTGGTTTGCTCCTGTGGCATTTGAGTCAACTGGTCAAACTTTGGTCATTGAGGTCATGAAGCCAGCAAAGCAGGACAATTTTAAAATTCTGTGACAAAATTACATTCTGCTGTCTGTGCATGTGGTGTGATAAACAGATCTTCTTTCTAAATATGCTGATATGCAAAAATATAGTAATCAAGCTGATAAATATAGTACAGTGTAACATAAGAATGAAATAAAACCAATGCCCATAGTCTTTATAAAATAACAATATAAAGCTATGATGCATTAAGGTATAAGCACACTAATGACAGTTGTAATAATTAGTGGTTACCAAATCAGCTAACCTGCTAAAAAGGTAATTATTATCAATTATAGTACAAAACAACAGCAAAACATCACATCCTGGGTATTATTAGAACTAAGTTAGAATGCAATTGTGTGCTGCATGATATCTGACAATTAGGAAACAGAAGTGTGTGTGTGTGTGTGTGTGTATGTGCGCGTGCACGTGTGTGCATGTGTGTGTGTGTGTGTGTGTGTGTGTGTGTGTGTGTGTGTGTGTGTGTGTGTGTGTGTGTGTGTGTATATGTGTGTGTGTGCATGTATGTATGTGTGTGTGTGTGTGTGTGTGTGTGTGTGTGTGTGTGTGTGTGTGTGTGTGTGTGTGTATATATACACACATATACATTCATATATGCATGCATAAACACATACATCCTGTTCTCTGCATTTTGGAACTCTGCACTATGAGGCCTTAATGTTTCAATGGGGAACCATTCAGGGTAGAGAAACTTCCTGGTCTGCAACCCTCCCAGCCCAAAAAATAGAAAAATAAATTTGTTTCTGATACCAGCAATCACAACAGGAACTCACACCTTGACAGAAATGTCTTTCAACACAATTAATAAGGAAATCATCAGTATGACCTTTTCACCTTTGACGATCACGGTAGTGGGACACAATACTGTCTGCCTCCTTTTCTGTTTCATGAAACTGCAAGTTCCTTTTCAACTGTGTTTCCTTTTTTATATATAAACTATCATAATTTACTTTTCCTTAATGGATCTCAGTAAAATTTAAAAAATAGTAATTCTGTTTTTTTAACATCAACGCTGAAGAGTTAGCAACAGCTAAATGTTTCAGTTTTGCCAAAATAGTCAAATATTTAGACTGTTGCTTGCTTCCTTTCAGCATTATGAAGTATTTCAGTCAGAGTATATGTAATGGATTTACTTGGCCCTTCTTTAGGAACTTCAGCTTTCTGCATTCATTTTAATTAAAATTCACTCACAGAGCAGCATGCAGGTCTTTTTAATTCTGCAGGCCTGATGGCACAGAAGAACAGCATTATTCTTTTTAGTTTGTTTCCTTGCAGACAACTTCAAAATATACAGATGATAGATCCCTTTCCCACCTCATGGAAAAGCAATCATTTTCTATGCCTCTGACTTTAATGGTGTTGTCTTAAACATTAAACGCAATATCAGTATGACTACCCACTACTGACAGATACTATGGTTTCCTAGAGGGAGACTTATTGGATTTGAAATAGTGCATCTGTTTCCACTTATCTGCCAGTATTCTACCTCAACTTTCTCCAAATTCAAGATAAAATGCATATACTCTCATACCATTTTCTATCCACAGCTTTCAGCTTGTTATCAGTGAAGGCTATAATTTGTAGTGACTTATCAGACTTAACAGTGAAGATAAAGCAGCATAACCTTAACAGTGCTTGTTGGCAGAAACATATGCTAACGAGCAAAGAATGTGAATGTTCATTTTCCCTATAACATTTGCTCTCTGTAAATGCTTTTGGCATTCATTATATCTCATTAATTTTCCTATGAAAACCAAACACATCTCAAAGTGAAAAAGAAGGTGCAACACTGAAGATTCAGGTCGGTTAGAACAATTTAGCCTTTGTTAAGAAGGAAAGGTTTCATTAGAAACATGATTCCGTCATTAAATCTTAAAGCAGTTTATAGGCATCCTACTGGAAGTTCAAGACTTACAAGTTCCTAGACCATGAAAAAAATAAGTGCAAGTTATGTGGCAAACAACAAACTGCAAAACTCATGTCACGCTCTAAAACAGTTTGCCCCTCCACCCCCTGCACTACTTAAATATAGTAATGCTGAGATAGCTGAACCTCAGAAAAGGGGTTCTTGAAGATATAGCAGTTTTGGAGTTAGTGCATATTTTCTCCTTCTCATGCATAATTTTTTCTCAGTCCCAAGGTGTGCAGTTATGGTCCTTGTTCATACAATGGGTCCCCAATTTGCATATTTGCTTTACTGTTCCTTTTAGCCTTTAACTGCAAATAGCAAATGATAATAGTGAGATTTTCCACTGATTTTTTTAGGGTGATAGCAATGCATTACTTATCATTTAATGTACTTAATGCTCCCTTTTGTTACTTCTGTTTTTATTTGTTTGTATTCATTAAAGGATTGATTATTTATGAAATGTTATTTATGAAAAATGTTGGGAATAAAAATTAAAAAAAAAGGATCATATCACAAAGTATATACCATGACATGGTGTGGGTTATCCATATTGTACTCATGTTAGAGGTGTTATTTGGTTGGGATTCACTATGATAAATTCTATGTTATTTAGTTGGCATGTAATTAATCTAAACAAAAATGTAAAAAGTCTGTGGGAGGTCACAGTCTCAAAAAAGGGATACTCCTGAGGTCAGAAAAACATAAAAACAAATCTTTTTTATAAGGGGATAAGCTCCCTGCACCTTAGTGGTTGAGCCAAGTCCCCACACTCACACTATTTAAATATACCTGCTCCAAGTTTACATAAATGGAGGGAAGAGGAAGAAGGTGGTAAAAAGATAAAACCTACATCCCCCCTCTTTATTGACTCCACAATTCAGTTAATAAGTGACCTGGACAGCCCTGATACAGCAAAGTACTAACATCAGGAAAACCTGTAACCTTCCAGTATTGACTTTCAGAGACTCACTGTTCAGGGTTGCAGTAAAGACTAGGTTTCCCTGTCTGGCCATGAGAGCACAGCTCAAGAAAAGAAACTTAGCCTCCTCTACAAATAAAACATGAATAAACCCAGACCGTGTCATACATACCCTGTCAGTGTTCAGCTATTTGTACAGCTATATATATATATATATATATATATATATATATATATATATATATATATATATATATATATATATATATATATATATATATGTGTGTGTGTGTGTGTGTGCATACTAGCATATGTGTGTGTGTGTGTCTGTGTGTGTGTGTGTGTGTGTGTGTGTGTGTGTGTGTGTAAATATACAAATATATATATTTATATATATGTATAATATATATATTCATAGGACCATTAAAAAATGAGAAGAAAAATTAAAATTTTATTCTCTATATTTTCAGACCTATCAAAAAGCTTTTGACTCAGTGTCACATAAAGTACTACAACAAATGCTAGCCTTCTTCCCAATCGATAAAGACATTTTAGCTCGCAGATCTAGGAGGATCTCTCTTTCTATCTGATAACCTCCCTGTAGGAGGAATAAAGACACCTTGTTATAGTTTCCAGTAGTTTACTCAGTTAAGCAGGTAGATGGATGAGTGTTCCTGTTCTTATGCTTAGAACTCATTGGTCATAATTCATTAGTGTCTTTATTCCTCCCACAAGCAGTGCATCACAGAGAGACTCCCTAGATCTGCTAGCTAAACTGATTTTATCTGGACTAATCATTTATACTCTGTTTCTTGTTACTTCTGTCACCCTCTGCGTCACAGGAGGGATGTCATACTTTACTCATGCCCTCTGGATTACCTCCGCTAAACATTAAAGACATTGTAAACTGAATATGTAATTACTTAAGAGGTCAAAAGCTTTAAGGTGACAACACACACACTCCTCTTTCAAACCAGTAGCAGTATGCATCCCAGAGGGATCTACTCTCAGTCCACTTCTATTCAATTTAGCAACACAATGTACAAAGTTGTGCTCAACTCCGTCCTTACCAAAGACGCACATGACTCTATTGTCATCGATGTAAGCAAAAAAGCCTAGTTCATGCACTTGTACAGTAGACTCATCTCGGCAAATAAAAATACCTGACTACTAAATAAACCTAAAGACCAAAAATACAAACTCGGAACTTATTCTGTTAATACCCACATCCCTAAAAAATCATCCAGAAATTATCAACATCTGCTCTAGAAAATATATCACTATTGGACAAGTAACACACAAAAAAGTAACTTGGCATTATTGCAGACAAATGACTGAACTCAAAGAACATACAAATCATGCAATATCTAAAATCAACAGAAAGCTTGGGATGCTATACATAGCAAAAAATAGAGTATACACAATAAACTGCAGCTAAAGCACTCTTGTTTCCTACGATGCATCAGTATTAGTTAACCTATGAAAAAACAAAATGCACAAAGTAGAGCAAGCATACATCACCATTATCAACCCCATTTTCCCCATGGTTTTCTACATGGGTTCATGGTGTCACATCTCTCTCGTTAGACTGTCCTTCTTTGACAATCATGCCAGACTGTCGCAGGTCTTATGTCACACAATCCATACCTTTGCTGGATTTCCTCATTCCCTCTTGCCTTCTTCTTTTTTTTCTTCTTCAAATCTTCTTCACCAAATTGGCTTCTTCTTTCCTGTACATGTGCCTGAACCACTGTAATCTATTCTCTTTGATCTTCTCTGTAAATGGAGCTACATTTTGGATCTGATATCATCATTTCTTCATCTGTCCCACAATGTACATCCTAGCACCTATCTCAGGCAATTCTCCATTACCTCCAGCTTTTACAGCTGGTATGTTTTCACTGCCTACCGCTAGACAGCAACATGTGCAGCTAACCTTTAACATCCAACACATAACTGCCAGGCACTACAAAGAACAGACTAACTAGAGCTAAATATATCACCTAACCTTCATACAACTCAAGATTATTCATAATATTGTCCAAAAACCCAAGAAATACACTAAACCTTGTGAACTTGTTCATATCTAAGAATGCTCAAAATTTTTATTTTCATAACAGAAATACCTACTAATGACTATTAAAGATAATAATTACTCAGGTGACCCTATACTCTGTGTATGTATTCATTCTGGAAATCTGTCCCCCTAGAAATTTGAACTGAAAGTAACACTAAAACATTTCTACAAAAAATAAAAACCTACCTATCAGACAACAAAAACTGCATTTGACCTAATCTGTGTCAGGACTGAAACCATTTGTAGTATATTGCCTTCTTTCTTACAGCTTGACCAAAGCTCCATATTTTCAGCGTTTTCGCCTTTCTACACCTTTGCCACCTTCATCCTCTACCCTCTTGTATCTGTAAGACACACACTCTTTCAAAATTCCGCCCACTAGGTGTTAAACTTTCCTGTCTATCATACTGTCTACTTCTCTTGATATACTTAGCTCTCAGCACTCTACTATGACTAAGACAGTAATCACTACCTTTCAGTTATGAAAAAACACCCAACATTAACGTAATATATTCCCATTGTATATAGGTTCATAGCTTCATAGGATATTACTAAGTTATTGACCCGAGGATCTTTACAACCCTAGCCATTAAATTCCAATGTAATATAAAATAATAATGTCTAATATAAATAACTATATATATATATATATATATATATATATATATATATATATATATATATATATATATATATATATATATATATATATATATATATATATATATATATATACATATACATATATATATATATAAAGCTGTTTTTCTATTGAATCCAACTGAATTGATTGTAAAAAATTCTATATGCCTAGGATCGGGGGATTTTTTCACACTCTATAAAGCAGTCTTCCACTAAATCTGATTTTTCTTTGTAAAGACCTGCTTATGCCTCTTTACTGTTAATGTGTGTATAATAACTTGTACATAACCATTCTTGTATAGTTCTGTATTATGTTAGTGTGTGTCATTTTGGAGTTTTTCACCCATAATCACCACTGAAAAGAGATATTTCATTAGGCCCAGACAGCTATTCCTGAATGCCAATGTGTAAATAAAACCACAAAGAAAAATAATAATTGATACAGTATACCTGTAAGCACAACAAAGACCATATCCTTCCTAGAAATAAACATCTTAGCCTTTGGTGAAATATGATTCTGTACACTTTAACAGGATTTCATCCCACTCATAAAAATATAAAAAGCACTCATATAATTAGATGACAGAAAACTATTACTAATTCACAAATAATTATTCCCCATTTAGGCAACTGATTCTACCCTTCCATTTTAAAGTGCTTATTCGGGCATCTATTTAAATTTCCTACTTCCTAAAACAAGTTTTATTGTAATAATTTTATTTGCTATTCAAAACATATTTACACTGTACACTAGATATGCCTTTTAATCACACCCATTATCTCGTCTCTACTTTTAGGACAAATATATATGCACATATGTACTTTATATAGGTTCATAGGTACATACTAAGCTTATGACTATTAGGTCTCTTAAAAGCCTAGACATGCAATCCAAATGTGACTTACAAATTTGATTTATAGGGGGTGATTTAGTGACTGCCTCTGTCCATCAGAGACAAAGGAGCCAGACAAGGGGTGAAGTTCTGATTATTCATCCACTAGTCCAAGTTATGTTTAAATAGGGATAGAGAGAAACAGTGCTTCACGTGGATGAGAAGCGTGTTACAGAGAATGTGAATTCTCTGAGAAACATATCTGTTTCTCCAATATGTCCTATTTATGTTGCAAGCAAAATATACATCTTTCCATCTAGCAGTTCTGATGCTGTTTGCTTTGTGGATGAGCAAAAGATTCATCAAAACAGGGTCCAGGGATGCTCTGTATGCCAGGCAAAGATCACGTCTCAGAAGTCTGTATGATACCGAGTAAAGACACTGGGCTTTGAGGGGATCAGCTTAGGACACTGTGCTTACTCCCTGTATTCATTTTGTAAGGAACCTTTGTGGACATTCCATTTGTTGCAAGTATCTAGTCAGGTACACATTGAATAGGGCATTATACTCTGTGTTGCACCTGATGAGGGCCAAGTACAGTGGTATGAAGACCTGTTTGAACGTAGATACTACTCCTTTGCTAATAAGTTATAGGTATTAGGTAAGTGCTGGTAACATTAAAACATAACACCTAACAGTTTTTTTCTGAAAACTGGACATAAAACACAGCTAACATAACTCAGGTCAGTGTATACAAATGATTGAATTTTTTTTTAAATTTTATTAATTTATTTATTTGTTATCATTCACCATTTACAACTCTTAAGCAAAAACTGCTCTGAAATGAAAAAAGGATATAATTTCATATACTGTCATTGCCATAATCAGTACAACACGTTTTACATGGGAGGAAGTCCTTCACTTTGCCTTGGGTTCCTTACCTACATGTATTAGCTACACCATTGTGCAACTGCAATCGAAGAAAATATCCACATCTATGTTATAGTTGATGGTATGTGAGCTGTCTATTGAAATACAGGATGAAACAATCAGTCTAGTAGTGCTGCCTCTATCATCTGACAACAATATGAGCACCTGATTTGTTTCCATCTGTTTCTATTCCCTGGAACACTCCACATGGAATAATAAATATGGATACCATATATATATATATATATATATATATATATATATATATATATATATATATATATATATATTATTTATTTTACATTTGTTAATCTGGGGTGTCTGACTGAGCCAAAAAGGCCCCTTTTCAGCAGAGGCTCGGGGAGAAAAGATCCACAAAGAAAAATTACAGACACATTTAGTTATTTAGACATAATCAGTATACACACAAATTACAAGAGACATGTTTTACAGTGGTATGCGGCACAAACAGTTACAGTGGAGAGAACAATCAAAAAAATATTAATTTTAAAAATAAAGGTAAGTAATAGATTTGTGGTGTACGGCTGAACTTTGGAATGTAGGTAGAATACATACATAGTACACAGGTACAGTACATATATTGTAGATTAGCCAGTGTTTGTGAGTAAGATTGAAAAACTATTATCAATTGCTCTAGATTTAGTATGTATATGTTATCCGCTTTCACTAGCCTGGGGAGCAATCATGGCACTGCCAACTTTGCTTGAGATGTTGCCTGATGAGGTCTTTAAAGGAGGCTTTGGATAATGTGTTTTGAATGCTAGTAGGGACAGAGTTCCATTTGTTAGCCACCAAACTATTATATAGTGCATCTCCAAAGCTATTGTAGCTGTTGGTGACTTCTAGTAGTAGTTTGCTTGATGATCTAAGAGGCCTTTTGGCTGAGTGATGTACTAGGTTTTTGAGGGCAGGACACTTATTGAGGAGGTAATAGATAGAATGACAGAGGCAGAGCTGATTGTAGGTTAGGAGGTTGGGCAGTTCAAGCCAGTGGAGCTGTCTCAAAGCAGTACAGTGATGAGTTCTATATGAGCAATTTGCAGCAAAGTGGGCAATTCTGTTATAGCAAGCTTCCATTTTGCTCAGTTCAGTTTTGTTGAGATTAGTCAGAATGGGAGATACATAGAGTAGGGTGGATAGAAGTTGGGAGCGAGCAATGGCTGATCTTGTGTTGTTGGTAAGAAATGGTTTGATACGGTAGAGTGACCCCAGTTTGGCATGTACTTTTTTAATTGTTAAGTTCAGATGACTATCAAATTTTAGGTGGGAGTCTATGGTTATTCCCAATAGCTTAGCCTGTGCCACTGGAGCAATTGGAGTAGCATTTGTGGAGTAGATAGTGAATTGACTGTTAGTGTTTTTGTTAGAACTGGTTATAATCATAAGTTGAGTTTTCTTTGGATTGAGGATAAGTTGGGCTTTGGTAAGGTAGTTTTCAATGTCAGAGAATGCTAGTTGAGTTGTTTGCAGGAGGGTGGGAATGTTTTGTGCAGCACAGATTAAGGTAGTGTCATCTGCATACTGAATTATAGATGCATGCTGTGTGGAGGTGTGGAGGTCATTTGTGAAGACTGTGAATAGTAGTGGTCCTAAGATAGAACCCTGTCGGACTCCTATAGTTATGGGCAGCTGAGGAGAGAGAATTTTCCCATTTCACAGCTTGGTACCTGTCAGTTAAGTAGCTTTGGAACCAGGTAAGAGTGGAATTAGATAAATGATATTGGTTTAGTTTGTTTAGCAGGATTTGGTGTGAGACTGTGTCAAATACTTTGGACATATCCAAAAAAAGAGTTGACACTTGCAGGCCTTCATTTTTGAGACGGTTTACTGTGTCTGTGAAGCAGAGGAGAGATGTAGTGGTACTATGGGCAGGTCTGAAACCATGCTGAGTAGGTGACAGGATGTTGAAGTCTAGGAGATAGTTTAGCATCTGGGTATGGATGCATTTTTCTAGGATTTTGGCCAGGGGGGGAGAGTAAAGCAATGGGTCTGTAGTTATTAAGTTCAGTGAAGGTCCCGCCTTTATGTATGGGTGTAACATAGGATATTTTCCAGAGTTTGGGCACATAGTTTTCAACAATTGATCTGTTTATGAGAGTGGAGACTGGGATAGCAATAGCATCTGCTGTAAGTTTCAAGAAATAGCTGGGGAGTAGGTCGGCTGCTGTTGATGAGGTTTTTAGTTTGGAGAGCATGCTTTTAATTGAAGTGGTGGAAACTGTTTTGAGGGTAAAGCTTGTATTAGTGTTATTTGTGTTGGGGGATAGTGAGGAAGGAACTGTCCTGTGATACTAAGGATATAATTGAGTTCACAAAGTGGGAGTTGAATTGTGTTTCAATGGGAACTTTAGTGTCAGGGGTGGTCGGTTTGGGGGTAGCCTTTTGGGTGGATTTTAGTAGCTGGTTTACATTTTCCAAAATTTTTTGGATTGTGTTGGTATTTAGTTTGTAATGTGTAGTAGGATTTTTTGTCCAGCCTAATGCATTTTTTTGCACGGTTGCGCATTTCTTGGTACTTAGTTAGGCTTTGCGTTTTTTTGTTAGTAACGCCAGGCAGTGTCTCTGGACTTGAGGATTTGTTTGTTTCTTTACTGAGCCAGGGGTTTGTAGAGGTTCTAACCTTGATTTTGTGCAATGGAGCGACAGTGTCTAGGTGTTGTAGAAATGTTTTGTTGAAATATGCTACAGCCTGGTCAAGTGGGAGGGTTTTTAGAGGGGTCCAGTCACAGTTACACAGTAAAGTGTTGAGGACCTCAGGAGAGAATTTTTTGTGTGTTTCTAGTGGATATATAGTTAGTGGTTTTGCATATGCTTGTTCTACTACGTATAAAGTATATTATGTTGTGTCATATATATATATATATATATATATATATATATATATATATATATATATATATATATATATATATATATATATATATATATATATATATATATATATATATATATATATATATATATATATATATATATATATACATATATGTATATATATATATATATATATATATATATATGTATATATATATATATATATATATATATATATATATACACACACACACACACACACACACACACACATACACACACACACACACACACACACACACACACACACACAAATTAATATGTAACTGTGTAAAACACATGGGAGACAGTGCTTCAGTTTTAAAAAAAATGAAAAAACACAGTTCTGGTTTACGGTTCTCTTGTGTCTGTTTTGCAGCTGGATTCAAATAGAGCTTTATCTGCTAAAATATCTGTGGTTCCAGTTCTTCCTGGTTACAAACAGATCTAATTATGGCTCTGGTAATTCACAGGTTCTGGCATCCCTTTGAGTGTATCTACTGGTCACTTTCTGGTAGTCCGAAGTTTCCTCTGATCAGGTTTCTGGCCAATATTCTCCAACAGTCATAACTCCTTTTCAGACAACTCCTTCCGTATGAGAGGCATACAGCTCTGCTTTCTTAGACTACAGCTCTTGCTTTTAACCTCAGTGTAACAGATGTCTCAAATTATTCTCTGCTACTTCATAGTTTACAGTAATGTGTGCTACATATGTAGCGTCATTACATTCATGTCACATTATATGGTGTATACACACCATACAATCTGACATGAATGTAATGACACATTGTATGGTGTATACGCACCAGCTCGAATAACAAATTTTGCAGTAATTTAATGATAAATAGCATAGTACCCAGTATTGTAACAGCCAGCTTTTTCATAACCACTATGCCACTATTAGCCCTTCCCATCATACCCCCATTCTATCTTGATTAGGATGGATTATGGGAATCTAAATAACCCATCCTCATTTGGCTTCTTTGTACTTGTCCTTTGTTTATCCATTAATTTGAAGGGATAAAACCACCTGCTTAGTTTCTTGTTAAAATTGTTCTATTTGAGCACCTATTGCAGTGATGGAAAATGCTAATTTCGTTTGACTTAAGAGGTGAGGAGATCTGACAATACCCCTTGTTAAATCTAAGGTAGTCAAAAATCTTGCATTGCCTAGTCTATGAGCTCTTCCACTGTTTGTATTGAATCCATGTCAGATTTAAATGTGGCATTCATTTCTTGAAAATCATAAAAAAAAAAAATAAATAAATAAAAAGATTTATAAAGCCATCCGGCGTGGGGGAAACAACACAATCAAACTTTTCCATTCACTTTGAGACACCTCATTATCCATCTTTCTCACTTCTTCACTTCCTGCTTTTCTTTGATACTCTGGTATCCTGTAGAGTTTTAGTTTACCTTCTGCGCTAATGCAGTTTCTGTATGAAGTTATTTATTTATTTTTTTGGAACAGGAAGCTCAGGAGAAACACTCTGTCGGAAAGAACTCTTTCACTTTTTGTTTCTGGAACTTACACAAAGTTTTGTCTATTTCAACAGTAGGGATAAAATTCCTTGGTATATACTATTGTTAACTAACTCAGTTCCCAAGCTGACTACGTGAATGTCAGCTTCCCTGCACATTTTATGACCTATTTGTAGTCTTATCTTTCCATGTCATCTTATTTTATAGTTCACTTTGCTTGTTTTCTCTATTACCTCAATGGATCCTTATCATCTTACTGGAATTTATTCTCAGCAGAGCAGAACTAACATTAACACTTTGTCCTATTTTAAACTCTGTGATTCCACCATTCTTTTCTTACACTGTCTCCTGCTTATCTTCTGCTCTTTGTAAATGATCTTTAACTACTACTATAAGAAATTTTAACCTATTTTGCAAATTTGTGAAATGTGTTAGTATACCTGTAAATAGGGATTTCTCTTCCACCCATGTCAGTCTTAATACATCCACCAAGCCCCTGGGACATCTCCTATAAAATAACCCAACAGGGTCAATTCTTTTGAGATTTGGCACACCTCTCTTACAGCAAAAAGGAGACAGAGAAGGAAGTGATCTTCGTTCTTACCATCTTGTTCTTTGATCTTGTTTAGCAAGTACTTCAGCATTTTAATAAAGTACTCCACTAAGTCGTGACTTTGAGGCCAATACAATGAAGCTCACAAGTGTTTTACTTACAAACACTGGCAAGGATGGTAACTATTTGATATTCTATGACTCATTAGTATGAGTCCTGGAATAGTGAGATTAAATGAAAATATGGACTTAAATCCAAGACTGTCATTTTTCCAAAGTATAGTGATCTTGTAATTGATATAAAAATCTAAGGGGCTTTCCCCCTTGCACAAAATAACTTTAGAGGAGGACATCAATGACAGACCCCCTGTTCTCTTGTATTTTTGCACTTTTATTTCCATCATTCCAGGGCTCACACTTACAAGTCTCTGAATTACAACAGAGACCTGGCAAAGTTAGTGCATTACCCTAGACACAAGTAGGGTTCCCTACTCGGTGAGTATTTTTGGATATAATTATGCTGGAAAAGAGTAACACTAGCTGTTCAGCTATTGCAATATCATTAGCTTTTCACAGTGGTACTGCTTCAGGAAATTTAGTAACATAATAAACACTAGAAATTATTGGCAGCCATTATGGTTATCTTGTTCTTGTTCTCCACCAAAAGTCCAAATAAGATTTATGCACCACTGGTTCTCTGGTCCTTGCTAGTTACAAACACATCTACAAACGAGGTCCTGATTATCTACATATAGGGTACTGGTATCCCTCATAGTTTATCCTGAAGATAGCACTTGGTACTTAATGTTTCCTCTTGACAGGCTTCAGGATAATATTCTCTGAGAGTCTTTACTCTGGATCAAAAAACTCCCACTCAATGACAAGCAGTAGTATCTGCCAGCTTGGGCCACAGCCCTTACTTTTAACTTCAGCTTAACATATATCTCAAATTATTTTCCGCTAGTGCATATATTATCATAGTCTGTTATACATATAGCATCATTAACTTCATGTCACATTATATGATGTATACACATCAGCCCAATAAAATGTTCTTCCTTAAGCAAAGTGTTCACATGTGTGTGTGTATGTATATGTATATGTATATATATATATATATATATATATATATATATATATATATATATATATATATATACATACATATATATACATTTCTATATGCACAAGCATTTGTTTATGCTTGCTCTAGCATATAACTAAATGTTTCAACATCAGCCTTGCATCTATTCTACAGTGTTAACTTCTACTTGAGCACAAAAATAGAAATAATTACTTCTGTAAAGATGGGCAAGCAGATTAAGAAAGCTATACTTCAGTATGCAGTACTCCTATATCAGAACTTACTCTGAGACATATGACACCATCTGTCTTCGACTGCACCTTTAACTGCTGGTTTTGTAACGTAGGGGAGAAAAGAGCCTATACACCCATATTCAAAGAAACTAAAACCAGGTTTAACAAGCTGAATGTCATGAAGTGCTATTTTTAAAGTGCTCATTATCTCCCGTTCTACTTATTAAAAGCAATTTCCTTGACAGCACATATTAGGTGTGATGTGTGAAACAATAAAGCTTACTTCAAGTACAGCCTATAGGGAGCACAAAATAATGACAGTATCTGTCAGTGAACCTATGTATAATACAAATATTAAAAAAAAAAACTTGTTATAAATTGTCAGCTAAGACAAATAATTTTATAAGAACAGTAAATCCTAGATTGGAAGCAGACAACATATAACCACCTAATAAAAGTTTTGTCTAACACACACACACACACACACACACACACACACACACACACACACACACACACACTGCAAAAAAATATATATATCTTAAGAAATAAATGTATGAGTGAAAGTAAAGTGGCAAATCTTAAAGCAGTAGAAGGAATGAAAAGGTAGTAAAACAGGATGCAAAACATATGGGAAAAAAAGAAATATGGGGTGCTACAGTGTGAGTGGGGAGCCAGAGAAAATGTGGAGTTAGGATACATAAGGCAATGGAAGAGTGAACAGTTTCAGAGTGTGAGGGTAAAATAGAAGAACTATACTCATAGGATCATAGGATCATAGGTAGTTGCCAGGCTAACAGATCCAGGGCCCTTACAAGCGTAGCCAGGTTCATCCACCCATTTCACAATACAAACATCCAACCTGACACCCACACAAAACTCCTAGGGGTCATTATCGATGACGAACTCAAGTTCAACCTACACATATTCCAATGTATAAAAAAAACAAACCAGAAACTAGGTCTGCTATATCGGAACAAAAAATTCCTAACCTCTGAATCTAGACTTACGCTTTGCCAGGCACTCTTCCTCCCCTCCCTCTTATACGCCGCCCCAGTTCTTACCAATATCCAGGCCTCCACTCTAAACAAACTGCAACAGACTTACCATAAAATAGCCAGATTCATTACTAACTCCCCATACAACTCACACTACTGCATTTCTTTAAACTCTCTTCAATGGCTTGAACTTCCCCAGTATCTGCTATCTTATCAATTTCATATGCTACACTCTATTCTTTATAAACCCTCCTTCTGTCCATCTCTATCTTCCTTAATCTCCATCTACATCCCATCCCAGACCCTCCATACTTCTAACCAACAATTACTTAATGTCTACCACCGAAAAAAGGTCAGTAGACAAACTACTCTACAAACACTCCCTTGCCCATGCTTGGAACAAACTTCCCCTAAGGTAAGTCAACGTTCAATCTCCCACACCTCACACTTTAAAAATGAACTAAAAGCTTATTTTCTCAATTCCAGAACCTGCCCTTGCCATGACCCTACCTAGTCTTCCTTCCCTTTATGTACCTTCAAAAGGACCATACTTAGTACCTCATTGCACCTCTCTCTCCAATGTGTCTACTATGCATTTGCACAATTTTATACAAACAAAAAATGTTTATTGTTGACCTATTGAACTATATCAATGTAAAATTGTTACTTAGCTTCTTTTTAATGCAACTTTAACTTTATGCATGTAACCCAACATATATGTGAATCATTTTGCTATAACTGCTATTATAGCAATATTGTTTAAAATTGTACTTGTTTTAAAATGTATTACTGGAGCTTTTCTCCTCGGGTCTCCACTGAAAATGGGCCACAAGCCCAGTTGGACAAACCCGGTTAACAAATGTCAATAAATAAATAAATAAATACAATCCAGTGTTCCCAAGGGTGTCTGGTTCAGAGACACTAAAATTAGTATGTATTGTCTCTGTCCAAAGGGAACACAGGTGGAACCCCTAGAGTGAATTTCCAGTTACCCATCCAATCGTCCAAATTAAACTTAAATAGAGCCAATGGGGGGCTTTGTTTAACATGCTTGTTTCAAAGGTGGGGCAACCTCTGTGAGACAAATCTGTCTCTCCAGCAAGTTTTGTTGATTTTCACATACCAGATTAAGGTCCTTTGAGCAAGTGACCCATGTGCCATTTGACTAGTGAATGTGCAGCATTTTCATTAAAGCTGGGTCAGAGATTGCTCTATATGCAAAGCACAGGTCACCTCTGAGCAGCCTGTATGACACAAAGTAAAGTGATAATGATTTCAATCTGTCAGCATAAGACATATCTTGAAGACCCTAGATTTTCTTTATAAGGAACCTTTGTTGTCTCTCCAGTTGCTGCAGGTGTTTGGAAAGGAACATACCAAAGGGAGTGTTGTACTCTATTATTGTCCTGATGAGGAAAGAATACATGAGGTTTATAACCTCCTTTTTTTCTGGAGGCAATGTCCTTACTTATGAGATGAGCAATAAAAAATGCCCTTTTTACCACTGTGGAGACATGGTGATCGAAGTTAAGGTTGCTGTCAACCTGTGTGCCCAGATCTCTCACCGGTGACTATGTGCTCAGAATATGCTGTTGCTGCAGTAGTTTGCAGGAACATCACCCTTGCCAAAGGGGATGATGATACATTTTTTTTGCATTAGGACCATGACTTTGGCACCAGTCACTACTCTGCATAAGACCTTCTTGCAGGATTTTGACATCAATGTGGGTTTCAATGATTGCTCCCAGTTTGCAGTCTTCAGCAAACTGTCAGTCACAGTCCTTTAGTTTTAGCATGTACTTCGGAGGAGTTGATTCCAAACAGTAGGGGTCCCAGAACCAATCCGTGTGGAACACCACTAACTACAGGTCTGCTGGAGGAGGTGGAATCCCCTATTTTGACTGTATGAGTTCTATCAGTGAGCCAGTTTGCAACCCCGCTGACAATATACAGGTTGATACCCATCTGTGTGAGTTTATCAATGATGCCTTATTGGGGGATTGTGTCAAAGGATTTGGCTAAGTCTAGGTAGGCCATATGCACAGATTTGCCCTCATCTAGGGCTTTGGTGACTGTCTCAAAGTTCACCTAGTTTAACAGGCATGATCTCCCATTGACAATACCAAACTGGGTGGGGTCAAGTATCTAGAGATTTCCTGTATCTTTATTAATAAGGTCCATGATGATTCATTCCAAGGCCTTGCAGATAAGGCTGGTCAGGCTAATAGGCCTCTAGTTCCCTGGGTCTATAGATCTGTAGGGCTTGTGCAAAGGGATGACCAGTAGCTGTTTTCCATTCCTCTGGGATGAAGACAGTGCTTAGGTTGTAATTGAAAAGCATGCTCAATGGTGATGCTAATTCCTGTTTTAACCCATGTAGAATACAGCCCAAGATGTTGTTTGGTCCCATAGGGGCTGTGCTTTTGGCCATGGAGACAGCATTTAAGATCTGCCGCTCAGAGATACTATATGCGGGACAGGTATTAGGAATGCTTTGGGGTATATGCAGCAAGGATAGGGAAGTGAAGTTTTCACTGAACCTATCAGCCAACAGGTTTGCTATATCCACAGGTTTTATATATGTAATACCATTACCTATGAGTTCAGTGCAAATCTGGGCCTTACCTTTGAGGTTACAGATGTAACTAAAGAATGCCTTGTGGTTATCCTTAGCTAAGCAAGCTAACTTGGATTCGTAGTTAGCTTTGGAGGACTTCACTAAGAGGATTATTTGTTTAACTTGAGGAGCGAGTGTTTCCAATTTTGAGACTGTTTTTCCTGCTCCTAGGCAGCAATTTATTGCTCCTTTTGTATAGCCTATTAATAGCACTTGTCCAAAAGGCAGGTTTGTTTTTCCTTGAAAATCTTGCTTTGGTTCTATCAGGTATGGCAGAGTTAATACGTACAATTGTACAGGTGCGTATAAAGCATTGGTGTATAATTTAACACAGGTGTCTGTTCCATCAGTGGGGGAAGGGGCTATGAAGCTAGTCATGTAAGAGGTTGTAATTGGCTTTGGAGAAGTTTTTTAGACTAGTTGTTGCTAAGGGGGACCTTGTGTTATAGTTACTTCTAGCGAGACTGATATGTGGTCAGATCTCACCAGGGATGGGCACACAATGGGGGTGGTGCATCAGTCCCCCACGTTGGTGAGCACCAGATTCAGGATTTGTGAGACCCCTGTGGGTATGTCAATCATTTGGTCCATGGCATTGGAGTTAACAAAGTCCAGGCACCTTTGGACAAGTCAGTTAGGACAGGTATAATTTAATCTGTCTATGGACAGGTAATTAAAGTCAGCCAAAACCATAGCATTTGGTTGTATCTTGATTGACTCAAATAGAACCAAGTAAGCTGAGTGGATGTCCTGATTCATGGAGGGAGTCCTATAGCTGGCAATAACCTGAAGAGGGGTCATACCTACAGTCAATTGTACCTGAAGTAGTTCAAGGTAGTCATGCTGTTACTGACATAAGATGTTCTTGAAAAGGGGCTTGAAAACAGACATTAATAAAAGGGGGACTCCATGGAACAAAGCAAAACTAAATAAGTGGGGGAGAGTTGCAGATTATGCAGAAGGAAAGAAGAATGAGGGGACCTGATGGTTCACATGGAAAGTGCATGCTGGGGATTCTTGTGAGACAGAAGTTAGATATTGTGAAAAGACCGATAAACTGTCAATTACTGCAGATAATGAAGGCAGTGAGCTCTTAACAAGTTGCTTCCAATAGTCAAGAGTACAGGGTTTGAGTCTTTCCAACTCTGTTTGTCTATTGCATGACCCAAGCAAGTCACTTAAGAAGACATTGCTTATAGGCCATCTGTGAAAAGGGACACTTTTGCCTGGTGCATCTAGTTAACAAATGTATGAAATAAAAAATAAATAAAATGATTGCTGTAGGTGAATAAAGTACAGGATCATACCTTATATAGATAGATGAGGATTCATCAAAGAAATATATTAATGGAAGAAATATCTCACATGTCAACACAGACAGAAGTGCTAAAGCAGAAGGTGCAGAAGCAGATAGGCTGTCTAGCACCCTTCTTTTTTTATTTATTTTTTGGTCATTCACTTTACTCCGTGTTTTTTATTAATCTTTCAAATAATTCCATTGTATAATAACCTTAATACATTTTCTGATAAGTAAAACAGTATGATTAACTATATACAATATTTACAGTTGGCCTGAAATTAAATTATTATATTGATCAGTCTAGTCAGAGTAACATCATATTAATGCGAGATAATTTGTTCCTTTTTCTTTTACTCACATTAAGAGTTTGAATTCAAGTTTAGTGACTCAATAAGTGTTAGTATTTTTTCCCATAGATTCTTGTTTCATCGTCTTGGTGTTAATCTTTGTTCTTTTACTCTGGTTTCCAGTAATGCAGTTTCCTTCAATATTAGCAGAAATTCTTTTAATGATGGTTCCAGATTTGATTTCCATTTTCTGGTAATACATTTTCTAGCATTTGCTAGAATGTTCCATAGTAGGTAGAGATTGCTATTATTTAAATCTAAATTCTCATTAACATTCAACAAAATTAGAGATTTACTTGCTACAAATGTATCTGAGATTATGGCTTGTATGAAATTGCTGACATCTTCCCAAAATGTTTTAACTTTAATACAGTCATGAAATACACGTATCCGATCTGCTTTACAACTCTGCAAGCATCTCCAACATGTAACATTATTCGAAGTATTACATTTTTTAATCTATTTGGCGTAAAAAAAGATCTGTGCAAAAATTTCCATGTGTAAATTCTCCAGAATTGTATGTTGGATGTCAATTTAACAGAATTTAGTATTTTGGTTTTGTTTTCCAGAGATAAATTTATCGAATGACCTTTTGTTATATGATTCCAAAATTTTTGATTGATTTTAACTTTATAATTTATTAAAATTTTATATAATTTTGATGTCAAATTTTCCCAATTTTGATTATTGTATACTATTTCATATGAATGAGTTATAAGTGTAGGTTTATCACTAAAAGAAGAATAGTTAATTATTCTGCATAGATTTTGTGAGTATTGTAATATGCTTTGTAATAATACCCAGTCTGATGTAGAGAGATTATAAGTTTTTATTATAAGTTGACTATCCAAAACCTTATGTTCATTAATGCATTGTTGCCAGCAAATTAATTGTTTCTTTTCCCAAGTAATGAAAACTGTCCTATGCATTTTGTTTGGAAAATTTTTTGTTACATTGAAAGGAAATACAAAGTTCTAGCCATAACTTTATATCTGTATTAGAAGTTACAAATCTTCTAAATGAATTATACATATCATTTAAGTATTTTAGTTTAGTAGGTTTTGTTCAATTATGTTGAAGGCTAGCGCATAAGATATGCCATGGTTTATTAATATGATTGTCTATCATTAAATTCTTTAAAATGGTATTTTTATTTGAATAAATAACAGTGTGGAGAGATTTCCAGTTAGAAGAATAACACGGATCTATGCAATTTATAATTATTTTAAAAATGGAGGCTCTAATATAAGTTTCAATATCCGGGAAATTGATTCCACCTAGTTTCCATGGTCTAATGTGGTGTGTATAAGCTATTCTGCTTTTGTTAGGATGCCAAAAGAAATCTTAATTATAATGTATTTATTTCTTTAAAAAAATGTTTGTCTGGTATTACTGGAATAGCTTGTGCTATATATAGGATTTTTGGAAGTAATATCATTTTTATTACTTGCAATCTATCTTCAAATGTTATATATATTTTGTTCCATTTTATTATATTTGACTTTATTGTGTCTATGATTTCCCTGTAATTTATATTTAAAATTGTTTCTAATGTTGTACTTAATGTTATACCTAGATAGTTTAAAGTGAGAGATTGTTTACCAATTATATGATTATCATTTATTTGAAAATCATTTTTTTATTCAATATCATAAAATTTGATTTCGTTTTGTTAAAATGTAATCCTGAAATTGAATAAAATTTATCAACTTGTATATCTAATTCTTTTAATGAATTTTTAGAAGTAGATGTGGTAAGATTTATATCATCTGCAAATAACATTATTTTTGAATTATATTGATTATATAAATTTATACTCTCTATTTTGGGATTGTTTCGTATGGAGATGGCAAATATTTCAATGGCTAATGCAAATAGTATGGGGACATGGGACAACCTTGTTTTGTGCCTTTTGTCAATATTATTGATTCAGAGGTGAAAGGTCCAAATTTTACATATGCTAAAATGTTTTATATATGTTCTTTATTAATTAAATAAAGGAGCTAGGAAACGCATAATATTCTAATATTTTGAACAAGAAATCCCAGTTTAAGGAGTCAAAAGCTTTTTCTATATCCAATGCAACTATTAAGGCCTCTTGTTTTTCTCTATTTAGTCAATAATAGTTAGTATTCTTTGTATATTATCATAGGTGCACCTATTATGTATAATTCCTGTTTGATCTTCATTTATAATTTTTTATCATAGATTTTTTGATTTTATTGACTAGAATAGCCGTAAAGATTTTATAATCTTTGTTTAGTAATGAAATCAGTCTATAGGAATTGCATTTTGATGCATCTTTATTTTCTTTTATTATAGGAGTAATTAATGAGTATCTCCAAGATGGTGGAATGGTGTTGTGTGTTTGTATTTCTATTAAGGTCTTTTGGAAGACTGAGATTATAGATGATGGAAAGATTTTGTATATTTCAGCTATAATACCATCCATTCCTGGAGCTTTATTATTTTTGCTTTCTTTGATTTTCTCTGAAATTTCTTTAAGAGTAATTTGCTTTTGAAGTTCTAATTTTAAATTTTTTGGGATTGTTTTATTCAATTTGGGTTTCAAATCTAAATTAAAGTTTTTTGTTTGAGGTCCTTCCATCTTATAATATTCTGTAAAATGGTATTTAAAAGCATCTAATATATCACTTATATATGACACTTTCTTGTTCTTCCTTCCTTCATGTATAATAGTAGTAATGTTATTTCTTTTAGATTGTACTTTAACTCTTATCGCCAAGTTATGCATATGTTTAGGGGAAACAGCATATGAGTTTAATTTTAATCTTTCTAGTGCTAGATTAGTTTTGTGTGTTAGAATTTCATTAAACTTTTTATGCAGATCATTAATTTTCTTCATATTAGTCAGTGCATTTGTTAAATTATTATTATTTATTTTTATGATTTGATTTTGTATGTTGAGTAATTCTGATTGTCATTATTTTAGTTTATTTTTGTACCATGTGATAATTTTGCCATAAATATAGGCTTTTAGAGCGTCCCATACCATAACTATGCTGATTTCATTAGTGAGATTAGTGTCTAGAAAGAATTTCAACTCTGTGAGTAGCTAAGGTTTAAATTCTTTTAGTTTCATAATATATGCTGGAATTCTTGTCATTTATATTAATTTTTTTAAATTTGTTTGAATATTAATAAGGATTGCTCTATGATCTGTAATGAACATGGTATGATTGTAAAACTATTTATCTTTGCATCAAGGTCTTGTGCAACAACATTTTATCTATTCTTGTTTGGGTTGTAAATCTGTGATCTTGGTGCAAAAATAACAGTGAGTTACTTTCTCTAAATTTGAATGTGTCTATTAAATTGTGATTTTCAACCCATTTTTTGAGTAGCTTTGCTATAGGAGTTATACGTAATTTTTTGTTGTTGGTGGTCCCTGAATTATCAAGAATACAATTAAAGTCACCACCTAATATCAAGCTACCTTTATATGTTTTACTAATAAAATCTAGATGTTTCTTTGTCATACTTTTTCCTATTCCTGGGAACCAATAAAGCTTTACTAATGTCCAGATTCTATTATTGAATTTTATTATAACAAGTGTTATAAGCCCCTATTTATCTTCATAGCTATAAAGAATTTGGGGATTAATGATGTTTTTTCTCCATAGTATCCTAACTCCTCTAGTTTTGGTTTTATATAATGATTGCACTATTGTTGTATACTCATTTGGATTCTATAAATGTTTTTCATCATCTTTAAAGTGAGTCTCTTGAAGAAATGTTACTTGCTCTTTGTTTAATTTTAAATATTTTAGTAGGTTTGATCTTTTCTTTGGATTATTTAAACCATTTATGTTCAGTGAAAGTAGTGTTAAGTCCATGTTTGTTGTTGAGTTTCATGCTTGCTAATATTTATATTAATATTCGAGTACATTTTATAGTATTGAATTTGAACAAAATTCTCCTTATTTCATGTATCATAAACAGACTGAATCTCTTTTGTAATAATTTTATATTGATGCTCATTTCAGGCCATAATAAAAAAGTGTAAGATGATTTAAGTAAAATTATTTTGATTAATATAATCTTTTCTTTCAACCTTCCCCCCATCACACATGGAATGATATACATTCCTAATCTGATAGACATAAACAAAATATCTACCGGATTAACCCTCATGTTTGGTAGACAGATTTTTCTCATGCTCCATTCTTGTATTCTTAGAGACCTTTGAAATTATAAACTAGTGTATGTTGAATGATAATTATGGTTCAACATATTATATACATAGTGAAACACATAAGTAATTGTAGGCTATATACATATATATAAATACATTCCTTATTATGAACATTTAATAACATATCAATCATATGGCTAAGTATATTCATCTCAAATAAGTTAAACCCGACATCCAATTGCTCTAATGTCATCTTCTTTTCCCCTTCTCTCTCTCTCCCTTATGTATATGAACAATTTGCAAAGACACAAACATGTATTTTATATTCTATTTTCATTGAACCATTCATAGTGACTGACTGATATCAACTATTGAATCATTTCTGAATCCGATGTGATTATAGATTTTCTATACATGTGCATGACAGAACTATTAACATAGTAATATATGCATCAAATGTTCAAGTTAATCATATAATAGTAGATGATAGATAAAATCTTTTCCAAATACATATTTGGAAAATCTATTTTACATAAATACATTAAGATTTAAAAAAAAAACATTGAATGGTATATGCTTGTAAATTTCTCATGAATCAAGAAATTGTATTACGTACACAGTTGTGATATTGTTTTTTACTAAAAAAAATAAAAAAACATATAATTTTTGTTAGTGCAAACATATGGTAAGCTCCTCAAACTAGTTATTGTTCAAGATAATTTAATACTCATAGATTACTTATTATATCCAATGTTTCTTTGACTATTTGGTTATATACTTCAAACCCTAGTTTATAATGCATATTAGAGTCTTACAGTTTTTAGTATTCTTTTGTCTTTTCATATAATCCATAAGTTTAATACATAGATTTTACTATAGGTTAAAGAAATATTTTATAAACTTTTTATATAAGACCCATCTCGTTTATTCATTCAAATGTAACAGTTCTAACTTTCTGTCAACAAAAACTATTAAACCAACTATATTTTTATTTAGGATAAGCTTACTGATTAAAAAATATCAGACTCAAAATGCCCACTGAAGTACTTTGTAATATTTCCTTTGTTGTGCAGCTTAGCTATGGTGCAGTAAATGAGTTTCTATGCATGACAAAAAGTAAATTAAGTTTCTAAATAAAAGATATAATCATAACTAGAATCAGTTAAAAATGATATGTCTGTATTTGCACATGTGCACATTGTCAAATCTAGTCATGTAGATGATAAACATATTTGTGTATTGCCACTATTTTGTGCTTATTTCTGTGCTTATATACATATTTGTAGATTGACACATACAGACTCATATTTCCATGCTTGAGATTTGTAGAATAAATCACTTGACTATGTTTCTCTTATTCTTACAGAGTTATTATACAGTGTTTTCCTGAACTGTGTAGACTTATTTCTTCTTATTGGTTAGCCTTGTCTTATCATTACTTTTATTATAAAGTACTTCATATTTATTCCAACTAAATATTCTGAGTCTATCCAAGAGCTTTATAATATACAAGTCAATTCTCCTTTTGAAATACAATCTATTAAAGAGTTAAACATCAATCTAAGAGAGATTTTCAGCATGTTTATGACTGGCAGCAGACTGCTGTCATACCTGTCACTAACTGTACATAATGTAGCCTACTTTTCTATGTCAGTGCTGTGGACAATTAAAATCGTATCTGTTGTCAGTTGTAAAATATCATGTCACTGCATTTTACAGATTGACTGTCCATCAGTATTTTAAAATTGCTGGAATCTGATGTTTAAATCTACTCAACTGATTAACCATATATCCTTTGAACGTGCTATGCTAGGTGTACTGAAAGTCATAATGAGACAATAAAGTGGCATAACAGCCCAATACACACTATAGAACTTTGATGTATATATTTTAAATACTTGTACCAAAAAATTAATATGCATTACAGGAACAAATTGGCTAGCAGGCATTAACTGGTATGTATGACACACTGCTGCCTATTACATTACAGGATATTCCTGTCCAGTCAACAACAGTTAGAACTGGATTGCATTTGGTCTTTAACATCTAATTATACATTGTGCTAGTCAATCAACTCTTTCATGTAAGCACATGCTAGAAGGGTGACATCTTACAGAATTATCATTTATTTTGGAATTAGCAAATACCTCATACACTAAAAAAAAATCTGTTAATGGTCAGTCATCTGTCCTGCACTATTTTTTTAACAAAGACACACATGTACACACAACCCCCCCCCATACACACACACACACACACACACAGACACACACACACACACACACACACACACACAGGCATGTAAATATTTATAATTAAAACAATGTTAAAATCTGTCACAAGGCTTTTTATAAGCAGTACAATAGCTACAGTCAAGAAGGTGCAAATATAGCTTTGAAATCAGAAGCTTTTGGAAGATAAAATAAATTTTGTACATAAAATTTGAAACATTTTCCTGACCATTTCCTGAATGTTTTGAACATTAATAATCAGCGTGTTATCATTACTATATTAGAGGGTGCTTGTCACTTTAAGACTAACAGGAAGTGTACAGCTGTACTGACGTGAAAACTCTTGGTATCTTGACTAACAGTTTATACACTGAATCCCTGCCACTCACCACTCTGTAAAAGTAACTGTTCTTTTTTATATTATTATTTTAGTGATTTAATTCGTGTACTGGTATAGTCTTTTTTCACATTGAATTTTATAATTGTTGTCATCCAATAAAGCTGAATCTGTTCATACTATTTTTTTCCTTTTTCTTACTCTCCCTAGTAAGACTATACTGTATTCTGTCCTCTTTCTCTCTCTTTTACATCATCTTATCCTCGTAGAGTGTGAGTGCAAGCTATTAGTGTTACTGTGGTGTTGAATGATTACAAGGACGCTATTCATGTGTTCGCAAGTGTGTTTGACTGTGAAATGAGCTTGCAGCTTCTTGTAAACAGCCATTATTTATTCTTATCCTCGTCAGACAGTTCATGTGAAGAAAAAAAGAGAGATGATGCTTTTAAACTGTAAAAATGAAGTGTTCAACACTGATCAGTTATATAACTATTATATTTATATTTATTTACCGATACCTACTGCTTATTGCTTGATATCTTGTAGCCACATGAAACCCGATGGTTACAAACCATCTATATGAGCTGCATGTCAGTATTTCTTAATGGAGACACCCAGATCATTCACTGCTCTTCTCCTTCCTTTCCCCACCTCCCTTTCTCAATTCTGTCCCATCAAGACAATCTATTAAGTAATTAGAATGAGCATTTTGAAAGAAACATTCCTTACAATACTACACATTTAAATTTGATATGAGTGTCTTTGTGCTAACCACTTGACACAAGCAGCCTCATCCTGTAGTAAGTAGTGTAGAAGCATCACTGTATTAAAAAAGAAAAACAGAAGGATTATAAACAATATTATGCATATTGAGACAACTAAAAAAAGTAAATGTACATACATTTTGGTTTCAGTTTCCTTTAGTATATATTTTACTTTTTAGTAGAATCTTTGAGAGTATTTAAACTTGTTACATTTTTTATTTCAGTTCTTTGTTTCTTCTTCTTTACATCAGTCCAGGAATTTTTTTCTTGGGATCTTTTCAATGTGTTAGATGTTGACTAGTCCATTTCTTCTGGAATTGTAATTTTATTGTTCTTGATAAAATAAGTTGCCTCATCTATGTTGTCGAAGTTTCTCATTTCATTTGAGTGAAGAATCTTGATTTTTGCAGGGTATGCAAGTTGAGCTTTAATTTGTTTTGTTTCAGGAATTTTATAAATGGCCATGCTTTCTTTCTTAAACCTAAAACTCTAGTTGAATAGTCATTATCGAATCTTATTTGGTGTTGTTTATACTTTAAAGGACTATTCCTCCATGCTGACATTAGTATAAGTTCTTTGTTAAGGTATGATAAAAACTTTATTACAATGGATCTATGAGAAGTATTAGGGGGTGATGATACAGGTTTTCCTATGGCTCGATGAGCCCTTTCTATGCCATTTAACAGTCCTTCTTTTAGGTCTAAGAATTCCGGCAACCAGGAATTTAAAAATAAAATAATGTCCTCACCCTCAGCTTGCTCCGGAAGACCAAATATTCTAATATTTGTGCGCCTTTCTCTGTTTTCTAAATCATCTATCTTGTTGATTAACCAGTTATTTGTTGTAAGAGAAATTCACTTTGGTTCTTTTCTTCCTTCAACCTTCCATCTATATCAGAGAGAGATGTTTCGATGTCCATTATTTTTGTTTGTTGCTGCTGTAATAATTCTTTAAAGACATCTGCTTGTTTTTGGCAGTTCTCTTTTAGATTTTCAAGGTTGTCCTTAAAATTATCCATTTTCAATGACAGCTCCTGCAGTACAAAGGACATCAATTGGATTTCCTTCTTCAAGGCTGTTTCAGAGTGTGAGTTCTTTGAGTTACTCATTTCCAAGTAGCTATAGTAGTCTCCAGATTAATTTGACAGGAAAATATTGACAAAAAGCTTTCAAAGTTACTACACTATTAGTTCATAAGCTTATCAATAATAGTTGGATATTTTTATTCGATAAAATTAATTATTTCCCTGTTATTTGAACTAGTTTTGTGGAGCTCTAAAAAAATGCTGCTGCCAGTTAGCCATTCAGGCTCTGCCCCCCCTCTAGCACCCTTCTTTGAGGATGACAGAAGAGAGGGAAAGGAATATAGTGCTAGCTGGGTTCAGAATGCTTTGAAAGAACAAAAAAAAATATAGGAAATGAAAGAAACTGGCAGTGTGTGCCCAGCAAGAGATGAAGTCAAGAAAGAGATGTCAGAGGAGACTGGATTAACAGAGATGGTGACTTTAAAGCAAGAGGGGAAGGCTAGGGCTTCCCAATGTCAAACTAAATTAACATGCAGGAAAGCTGGACAGTGGCAGAGTCAGAATTATTATTTATTAATTTATGTATTTATGTATTTATGTATATATGTATGTGTGTATGCATGTATTATCATTTGTTAACTGGGTTGGTCCAACTGAGCCAAGGACCAGTTTTCAGTGGAGACCCAAGGAAAAAAGCTCCAGATACAGTTACAGTTAATCAAAAAATAGCAATACAATAAATTCATAGATGAGAAGTACTTATATATACAGCTGAAATGATAAACAAAAGAATACATTTATACACTAGTGTAACATAATCACAACAAAAATCAAGGATAAGTCATATATACAAGTATTTACAAAAGACAATATATTAATGTATTAAAGTAGAAGTATTAGTGGAAGGAAAAGAGAAACAGAGGGTAAAAGGGAAGAAAGAGAGGGGAAGAAAAAAAAGGTGAAAGTAAAAGAAAGAAAGAAAGAAATAGGGGGAAGAAAAATAGAATTAGAAGAAATAAAAGGATAAATTAGGGTAATTGAGAAGAAAGCAGTTGTATATCAGGTTGGAGTTTGGCATGCTGCAGGACCAGGTGATTCGTAGGTATTGTTGGAGTTTGAGTTTGAATTGGAACTTATGGGGGATTCTTCTGATTTTAAGTGGAAGGGAGTTCCAGGTATGAGAAACAGAGTATTTATACAGGGACTTGCCAATATTTTTTGACAGTTTGTATATGTCCAGGAGATGTTTGTCAGAAGTGTGAAGTTGACATTGAGAGTTATATTGAGATACGGTATTAGAGATGGAGGGACAGGAGGTGGGATTATATAGAAATGAGTGTGTAATATAAAGTTGTGACAGAAGTAATTGCTTTGGGAATTCAGGCCATTGTATTGACTTAAGGGCGAGGCAGTGATGGGATTTTAAGGGGAGATTAGAGGTATATCTAGCTATTTTATTGTAAGTTTGTTCTAATTTGGAGAGCAGTGATGATGGAAGGTTGGTGAGGATTGGAGCTGCATACATAAGGCCAGGTAATAGGAGAGACATGGCAAGTGAGGGTTTTGTGGAGGGTGTTAAGATGTTTATGATTATGGTACAGGAGATCAGGTTTCTGGTGTTTTTTTTTTATGCATTGAATGATATGTATGTCGAACTTTAGTTCGTCATCAATTGTGACACCAAGTAATTTAGCATGGGGTTCTGGTTTGATACTGATGTTATTTAGGGTGGTTATAGAGAAAGTGGATTTATATTGTGAAAGTTGTTTGGGAAGGAAAACGGAAAAAGTTTAGTTTTCTTAGGGTTTAGTATAAGTTGATTATTGGTGAACCAGGTTTCAATAGAAGCAAAGGTGTCTTGGGTAACAGCAAGGAGCTCTGGAATGCTATGAGCAGTGGTAATGAAGCTAGAGTCATCAGTATATTGTAACAGAGTGGAGAGGATAGTAGCAGAGGATAGCCTATTAGTAAAGATATTGAACAAGAGAGGACCCAGTATCGATCTTTGGGGGACACCAGTGTTTACAGGAAGAAATGGGGATGTGACATTTTGCAAGTGTGTGGATTGTTTTCTATTAGCTAAGTAGCTGGAGAACCAGTTTATAGTGGGGGAGGAGAGGTGGAGATCATGAAGTTTAGTTATAAGTTTAGAGTGGGAGACTGTATCAAATGCTTTGGAGAGGTGAAGGAATAAACAGGACACTAGTAGGTTGTTGTTGCGGGCTTCTGATACTGTTTGTGTGAAAGAGAGTAGTACTGCTGATGTGTTGTGGTGGTGCCTGAAGCCAGGTTGGGTGGGAGTAAGAAGGTTATTATAAAGCAGGTGTTTAATAAGCTGAGTGTGGGCACACTTTTCTAGAATCTTATAAGGAGGGAATAGTATAGCAATGGGGTGATAGTTAGATGGATCAGTAGAGTTCCCATCATTGTGAAGAGGGATAGTGTAGAAGATTTCCATAATTTCCATAATTCTGGGACAAGATATTCAGTAACAGAGCGATTTATAAGAATAGAGACAGGGTAAGTGATAGAGTTAGCAACAATTTTAAGAAAGTAGGGAGGTAAGTTGTCTACAGAGGGGGAGCAGGGGTTACGTTTATTCAGTTGGGATTTGATGAAGGCAGTGGGAACTGGTTGTAGCGAGAATGCATTGGAGGAAGGAGGACTGGGATGTAAAGGTAGAGAAGAGGCACTAGTAGTAGTCTGAGTCAGTTCTGGATAGTTTCTATAAAGTAGTTAAAAAAGCTGCAGTCTCTGTGGCAGTGCTGAGAGGGAAAGGACTGGGGGTGAGAGGGTTTCCAGGGTGGAGGAATTTATTGATCATATACCAGAATTTTTTTTGGGGGGAGGTGTTTGTGGTTCACTTTGGTTGGAGGCAAAGAAAGTTTTTTTTATCTTTGATGACTATTTTTTACACGTTTCCAAGTTCTTTATAACACTGTAGTAAGGGAGGAGTTTTATTTTTGTCCCAAGTTTTCCAGGCAGTATCCCTTTGATACATGGTAAAGCATGTTTTTTTTAGTTAGCCAGGGGGCACATTTTGATCTTACCCTGGTTTTTCTGGAAGGCACCATAGAATTTAACACATCTAGGAATAATTTGCTGAAAGTAGTTATAGCATCACTGAGGGAGAGGTTATTTAGGAAGAACCAATTTATGTTGGACAAGGTGGAATTGAACTTACCTGAATTGAAATTAGTCAGATTGTGAGAATCCTTATAAAGGTATCCTTTGGGAGGGTGTTGGGAGTATCTATGGATGAAGATGGGGGTAATGGTCACTTAGAGAGTTTAGGAGAGTGGCAAGGTTATGGTAGAGATTTGGATTAGAAGTAAGGATCCAGTCTATTATGGGACCTGAGGTAGAGCTTTTATTGTTCCTGGTGGGGGAGAATATTAGTTGGTGGAAGCCATACAGGTTGAGGCTGTGAGAAGGATATGAGGAAGAAAGTGGGGCCCAATCTATATTCACATCACCAAGGATAATGGTTTCATAGGGAACATTTTGAGTGAGTCAGGAAAGGAAGTTTTCAAGAATAGGGATGTTGTTACCTGGGGGGATGTATATGGATACAATGGCTATTTTCTTATTGTGGCTGAGATGAAAGTTGAAATGACTATTTCTGCAGGAGTGAAGCAAGGACAAGAGGTGAGAGTGTAGAGAGTGTAAGTTGGTTTGAACAGAAGATGGCAACACCTCCACCTCTTTTATTTATTCAGTCTGCAAGGAAGATATTGTAGCCTGGGGGAAGAATCTCTGCATTAGAGACATGAGGTTTTAACCAGATTTCAGAGAGGTTTAAGATGGTGGCAGAAGTGGAGTTGGATCCATGAGTGCAATTTTGTAGTTTTATTGACTATACTTTGGATATTGAGAGAGAAAAAGTTAGGGATTTAGGTAGTGGACTGTGGACTTGGGGCTGTGTTGGAGGAGATGTGAGAGAAGTTATATGCTTGTGAAAGGTAGGGGATGGGTGGTCCAGGGATAGGATGGATCTCGCCATCCAGGAGTAGTGTATCAAAGAACGTGAGGAGCAAGGAGAGTAGGTTTAGAGTACAGAGAGTTTTGTATTTTATACACGTGGAAATTGAAACTTTAGGATATGTCTTTACTGAAAAGAGGAAGGTGGGAGAGGAAGAAAATAGGTGAGGAGAGATTAGCAGTGTCTCGGGCTAGGTATGTGGGTAGTGGCAGGTAGAGAGAGTTGGTGTTGGTTAAAAAAGAAGAGCTTTGGTGAGAGGAGGTCTTAGTCTTCCAGGAGGAAAATGAGATATTTATCTCTCTCTAGAATAAAACAGGAAGAATTAAAAAATAGTACTATAGTTGGGTTTGAGCATAATATGAAAATTCCAAAATAAAGAGTTAATCTCCTTGATTTGGTCTTCATTGGAACTACAGCACTCAGAGACACAGATATCATCAAGTATCACTGATCAGACCACAGTGTGGTTCATAAGCTTTCAGACAGGACTGGAAAGAACAAGTAAGAAATTGGTGTAGGACTACAAAAGCATATATACTGACCTGACTGAAAAGATAACTGAGCATTTGGAGAAAATTATATCAGTGGGGGAGCTGTAGCTATACACTAAGAAGGTCTGGCACAGGAAATAAGGCCGTTCCTTGCAATAAGAAGAACATGTGGTATGGTAATAAAATTCACTCAGACACTGAATATAGCTAAAATGAGACAAAACAACATATTAAGGTTTAAAAATGAGATTATACCTGGACAGCGGAGAAACTGGGATGAAGAGAAAAAATGGCAATGAGTAGGGCAGGAAATGGGTAGCAAGTTATTCTCCAGGCCAAGGTAGACCTGGTGAAAGAAATGTACAATTAAATGAAGAACTGTGATAATTAAGCTTAAAGATGTATAGTAGGATGTAGTAAAACTCAGCCTGATGCTTAGGTACCGGAGGAGAGAGGGAAAGTATGAAGAAGCAATAGATGCTAATGTTCTGCGTGAGATCCTTATCTTTGTACTTTCAGAAGTGTGTAAGGGTAAGGTAGGTAGACACAGGGAGAGAGAGAGAGAGAGAGAGAGAGAGAGAGACAGAGATAAAACAGAAAAAAGGCTCTAGAAACGTAAAGTGACACAGTACTGGGATTTGACAGGATTTTTCCCAAATAACTATTACATTTACCTCCTCAAGCATTGGCAGAAATCTAGAAACTCTAATTGAAGGGTATAGTAATGTCAGAAGACTGAAGAGTAGTAGCAACTATCCTCCTGCACAAAGGAAGTTTCTGGAAGATGATAGGTAATTACACAATGTCCAGCTTTACCTCCATCCCAGGAAAGCCTGGAGAAAGAATTATGAATGGTAGGCTATTTAGAGTTTTTCAGTGCAACACTTGAAAAAGATATGCAGCAGTATCGACATAGATCCTGCAGTAGAGCATGATAGTTAAAGTCTGGCGTAATGGTTAAGGTTTTCACCTTATAGACACAAAGTACAAAGTTTGATTCTCACCTTCTGTTATTGGCTAGGCTTAAAATGACCCATCAGGGCAGTTAGCCAAGTATGAACTTAAAGAGATCTTTTCAGTCTAATCTTATGCAGTTTTCTGACTAGAAATAGCAAAAACAAACCTCTAAACAAAGTTTATCTTGACTTTAGGGATATCTTTGGCACTGTGATTCTCAGGAAAATAGGACAAAACAAACCATACCAGAACCAGCTAGTGACATGGAGAGGGAATTGGTTGTTTGACAAAGGGCAGGCCAGGCCAACCATTAAGTATAGTGCTCCCCTTTAGCATATATCTGGCAAAGCTCATACAACAACTTGAATGCCTTCACAGATTTTTCACATAGAAAACACAGGACCTAAAATACTTGCCCTACACAAGCACTGTCACTATTTTAAGTCTCTTGCCAACTGCCAAGAGGGGTGTGTACGTAGCATACAAGGCATCCTCTGACCTAAATCTTCTCTGCAACATAAACAGAATGTCATGGAGGGACAGGTACATTTTCTTAAGGACAGATATCACTTCGCTGGAGCAGACTTCTCCATGTAAAACAAAGCTCAATCCTGTCCCTATTCAAGTGCAGTTTGGATCTATGGATGGTCAATGGGAAATTTACTCCAGAGCTGTCCCTGTATCACTCTAATGAACAGGTGCAGCATCTAAATGTCTAGATTCCTCAGTAGGTTCCCTTATAAATTCTTTATTGCATGACTCCAGAAATAATGCCTTACTTATGGGTAGTAGCTAAATATGGATCTGAGAAAAGGATAAGGTAATTTTTAAAACCAAATGGAGAAAATAGCTAGGCTTAAAATGACCTGCAAGGGTAGATAGTCTGGTACTCACTTATTTTCCTAGTATATATCAGGAATTAATTAACAAGTAAGAAGTCAGTGATAAGCAAGACATTATATAGGATGAAGTCTTTAGATCACACTTTCTTTCTTTAAACACTTTCATAATACAAAAATCTTCCTTTTATGCCTATTACAAGTTAGACAAAAGAGCTTAACAATAAATGCAATTTGACTATCAGTGTGGCACTCCATTCAAGCTTTTTTTTGACCAGGACATCAGGGAACTTCCTCTACTCATTTGCGTAGGGGGATGCATTTCATTGTAATACATCCTGTCTTCCTGTTTCCGATCCAGGCACATAGGTGGTCGAAAGAGAGACAGGAGGAATCATAGCAAATGCAAACCAGGCTGAGGATGTACTGAAGAGTTGCTGGAATCGTTACCTGAGATGGAAGTTAGTGAGCAGAAAGTGGAGAAAGCATTTATGTCAGAGGGGAAGGAGGTGATGGAGTGGAATGTTTCATCAGACATGACGATGGTTGGTTTGGAGAATTTATTCCAAAAGAGGTTGCTTGAGGGAGAAACAGAGGATCAAAAGGAATGTATTATTACAATCCTCCAGTGTGGAGGGTTGCAGGATGATTATTTGGAGCAGATGATTAACCAAAGTGAACCAGAGAATAATGTGGCAATATTGTGGAGTGAAATAATGGAAAGGATGGAAGAAGATGGAAAAGAAAGAGAACTAGAAGGGAAAGCATATGTGCAAACTGTGAAAGAAGGAAAAGGCAGAAAGGAAGAAGAGAAAGAGGTAAAGAGAAGATATGCTGCCTGAATAACAGTAAAAAAGAAAAAGGACTAGACAGGTATGAAATCTGGGACTCCTTAATAGCACCATTAAATGTTACTGCAAAGGAAGTAAGAGCTTTCATACTAATTAATAAGGAAACTTTTTGTGACTTATTATTTGAAAACGGCCAGTTTATGGAAAATTTTTCAGAAAAGTATGAACGAAAAAAGGGCTTGTATCCTTGTTCAGAGCATGTCATACAATCTTTTTTTATAGAAACTAAAAAACAATAATTTATTTCTTTCTTTTTTTATTTGACATTTGTTTACTGGGGTGGTCTGACTGGGTCTACAGAACCCATTTTCAATGGAGACCTGGGTCAAAAAGCTCCACATACAGTGCAATGCAAATACATTATAGTCCAAAAAACAATACAAGTGACATGGAATACTATACAGAAATAAGTTGATAAGCTAGGTTGCAAGACATAATACACATCTGGACAATTCTATAGAGTTTTATCTCTACAGACAATGTTTGTCATTCTAACAACATATACATAGCCTATGAGTAGATAAAGTATACAAAAGTAGTATGTTAGTAGTACAATGTATGACATCGGTTGTTATAGTACATGAAAAGACAAAAAAAAGGAAGTGGGGTATCCCTAATCTATGCTGACTGCCTCACAACACTACCCTTCCAGAAAATGCTCTTATCATTTTCAAATGCTGAAATCCTAATAGGAACTCTACAGATTAACAAATCTAAACAGCTATGTATAGTTAGTCTGTATATCCCACCAGGACAAAATATCCAAACCCTTGAGGACACCCTCACCTGGATTTCAGAAAATATCTGCAACAAAACTATTATTATGTGAGATGTAAACAATTGGCAAGATTTAATAACTGACTCCCCAACAAACAGCATAAACTCTGCAAGTTCATCCAGCTTGTCACCAACCATACCAAAATGCTCAACAGCAATACATCAGGAGCCAACCTTGATTGGATATTAGTTTCAGATCCACTTAAATACTCAGATCCAAAGACCCTACCCAATATATTTAGCTAACCAGTTCTCACTACAACCAATATAAACCACAGAAATTCGGAGACTCCTCAGAAAATTAAAACCATGCTCTCTCTTCTCTGATGGCTCCCACCAGAGTACTTAAAAGTGGCTGCTGATGCCATAGCATAACCCATTAGCATTCTGATCAGCCACTCACTTACAGAATCCTATGTCCTCAACCTCTGGAAAAAATTCCATCATCACCCCACTTTACAAAGGAGGTAACTTCAATTAACCCAAATCCATCATCACCCCATTTCACAAAGGAGGTAACTTCAATGAACCCTCTATCGTCCAATCTCTAGCCTCTCCCCACTATCCAAACTCCTCAAAAAGTGCATATGTAAATAATTACTTCACCATCTCACACACAACAACCTACTGAACCCCACCCAACATGGCTTTTTCCCCTCACACAGCACAAGCACTGCACTTATCTCCTTCATGGATACTGTACAGAGATCCATAAACTCAGGTAATATTACATTTGTACTACTACTAGACCTGTCAAAGGCTTTCAATACAGTATCACACAAAAAACTTCTACAACACCTTTCTAATATCTGCTACACCACACCCACCCCAAAATGGTTTAATAACTACCTCACCAACAGGTAACAATGGGCAAAATGGCAAAATACCTTATCAGAATACCAAACTAACCAAACTGGAGTACCACAAGGTACTTGGACGTTTACTCTTTAACATATTTACCAACAATTTTCACACTGCTTCTCCTCTTAGCTCTATTATCCAATGTGCAGATGATCCTACCATCATCTCCCCCCTCAAATAACTTCCAACACCTCCAACAAATAACCCAAGATACCTTCACTGCAATCAAAGTCTGGTTAACCGAATCACAACTACTCCTTAATGCCAGACAAAGCTTCTACTCTTCGCAGAAAACCCCTCCCAGCTGACTCTCACTTTTATATTTTCTCCCAAACAACACAGAAATTGAAATCGTATCCCATACTAAACTATTAGGTATTACCATTGACAATAAATTTACATTTGAACACCAGATTGGCAATGCCATTAAAAAAATACTGTAAATTAGGAGCCCTGCAAAGACATACCCCCTGATTTACTAATCTTCCATACAGGACTAGCGTAGTCCTGTATGGAAGTGGACGTTTAGGAGCAGGATGGCAGTGTGCCATGCATATTAATGAAGGTGCGCTGCCTGAGCTTCTAATCTTACATGGAGCATGTAAGAGTGCAGGGGGCATGTCTGAGAGCAGAGCACTCAGAATATACATGCCCCTGCAATGATGAACAGCAGAAAGCCCTAAAAGAATGAGCGAGACTGCTCATAGGTGTCCGCATACCCCCAGCAACATCCCACCACATTTACAAGAGCAATAGTAAACACAAACAATATAAAGAACCTTTTTTTTGTTATGAAATAGCTTACATTTAACTGTAGATGTGCAGGTTTGCCCATTGCTTAGCTACAGTTAATGCAGCTTAAATGGCAGAAGAGGATAAATAGGAAGATATAGGCAGTTGAAGTCATAGGGCAATAGTGTAGTGGGCAACACATTTGCTTTCCAAGTAGCCATTCCTGGTTCAAATCCCACTGCAGCACTGTCCATGTCAAACCATATTATGACCAATATTTTTAGTTGTATAACCTACTAAATAACATATATTTGTGAACTGGAGTACTGCATTAAATGCAGATGTGAGGTGTCAGTGTCATAATGTTGCAAAGTCCACAGATAATCACATGTGCCCCATACAGTATTTGTACACAGGAATTAGGGATACAAATGGAAGGTAAAATATGTAATGAATGATAACTCCATACAGCTTCCAAATCCCCCACCTTCCCAAGAACCATTAGACATTACTGTCTAAATTAGTGCAGTGGTAAGCGGGAGTAAGCACTAGTAAGCAAATGCAAGCACTATTAAGCAGTAGTAAGCGGGAGTAAGCATATATAAGCACCAGTAAGCAGGCTTAAGCCCGTTTGTGTGGGGGTAAGCAATGCGCACACAGGTTAAGCAATATGGAAGCTTATTCTTTGTATGCATATTTAACTGAAGGTTAGCATAGCTTACCCTCACACAAACCCATGCAAACCCATTTACAAGTGCTTAAAAGAGCCTTAATCACTCTGTATCCAATTGCCACTGTCTTGCCAGGCAACAAAATGAACAACCTTGCAGTTCTTGAACCCAGGACACTATACACTACAGTCACAGTAGTTAACCACCAAACCATCACAACAGTACATAAGATAGAGGTATCACCAAACAAATTATCACTATAGTAATATCAAACTGAACATATGAAAGGACTCAGTATACAGTCATATGTTCTATAACCTACTACATAATATAAATATGTGAACTGGAGTACTGAAGTAAGCCCAGATGTGAGGTGCAATTGTAATACAACATTGAAGTCCCCTATTAAACACAAAGACTCCATACAGTGTACACACACATGATTCATGGATATCAGACATATATAACATGTAATGAATAACAAATCAATGCCAAAAAGCAAACATAATGCAAAGTAAATAGTAAACAACGTTAAGCACTGCACAGGCCAGCTTAGTAGGTGTGAGCAATGTGTAAGGCAGCTAACTTAATTTGCCCAGTGGTATACCCCTTTAGATAATGCCAACCTTAGGTAAGTAGGTTTGCCCATAGCTTAGCCTTTTCAAAAACGTCCAATCACGGCAAAGTGCGGTAATTCAGCCCTACTTAGACCCAACATGCGGGAATACATCTCATAACTGGTTGTAGCTTCCCCTTGCAGGCATCATGTCAGAAAGGGGAGAGGGAGTGTGCTTTTGGGACTTAGCACTGCGGCATCCAGGAGTTCAGAGTCACGGCAGGAATACTTGTCAAAGACCATGAGCAGAGACTGCTGCAGGGCCAGTTCCAGGGTTCCCAATATAAGGTGGAAGCCTGGGACCATCTTTTCCATGATCTCACCAGTGCCACTGGCATACCCTGAACTGGTGAGCAGGTCAAGCATCACTCTGCTGGCTTGAAGCGGCAAAAAGTGGATCTCTTGGATCACTGAATCCAAGAGGCTAGGACGGCAGGGGTTGTCCCAGCTGTGTGTAAGTATCACTCCACTACCTGTTTAATAATTGCCAGCTCATGTATATTATGGATAGGTATGGCTAAATATTCCTCTTATGTCCTTCACACTGGCAAGTGAGAGGGCCGCGAACCAGGAGGCCCACGGATGTCACCTGGAGAGGTTGCGACGCGAGGCAGGTTAGTAATACTCTTGCATGTACTGTCATAGGAAACAAATCTAAAAGTATTAGTAAGTCAGTTGTCTGTATAAAACCTGTATTGTTTAAGGCAAGTACTGCATACACTGGAGAATATGGCAGGAAGAATCTCATATAGTGTGTATGTAAATAAAAGCATAATAGCCTGACAATAAAGGTCTAACTGCTGGACTGCATATGTATACAATGGTATCATTTGGTAATGTAAATTTGCAATCACTCAATAGTATTGTTGTATTAAGCACTGTCACCCACACTGTGCAACATAAATAGAATGTGTGTGAATGTCTGTATATGACTGGTGTAATACCCAGAGGTCATGTACACATAGACAGAAAGCAGTGACAAGACAGACAACACAATCCGAATAGCACATGCAACTGAAATGTGAGCTGTTGTACTTTTAGCCCACACAGCCATGGTTTGAATCCTGGGAGTGGTAGTAGTCTGCATACAGAATCACACCCCACAACTGTACAGATATGTCCAGAATGTCCAGTAAATCGGCTCATATCTGTTGCCTGTCACTCTGTCCCCCTGAGAAATCAGTGGGATTTTCCCAGGCGTATAGGCAGCAAACAAGAAATACAACTGATTGTTACACATCCATAAGAACAAACCTGTCACTCTAGCAACTACCCAAACTGTTATGAGAGTAATAAGCCAAGTATGTCCTATCTGCACCCCCATGTTGTCAAGCTGTGACCAAAGTGTGTACAGTAACAGAGTGAGATGTATGTGCATAATACTAATGTGAAATATGGTACTTTGTGTGGCAACATTCAGGTAGTGCTAACAAACATTGCTCCCACAGGTACATCAGATACAAACACTGTGCCGAGAAATAAAAGCTTGATACCCTGTACTGGTAATGTTTACTCTGGTATTGTATGGAAATGTGAGTGTTGTGGTTGCTCTGAATAATAAGGTATCACTGATCACTGTCATCCACACTGTGCTACATAATATAACTGTGCAGGAAATCCTGTATAAGAGTGTTGTAAGTCACTAAAGGCTGAAGAGGGCAATAGTCTACATATGTCTCGGTTCACCTGCATGTGGTCAAGACATGGCCAGAGTCTGTGCAAAAAGAGATGGACAGGTATGTGCATAACATCAACCTGGAATCTGGGAGTATGTGTAGTAACAGTTAGTGTTAACAAACAATTCCTCCACAGGTATACCAGGTAAGAGGTGTATACTGCAGGTAAAACCAGTTCATGTATATAGATGTCGACAGCCATATCACTGTCCAAACTAAGGCAATAGGGTAGTATAGTAATACTTGTAAGGTACAGATAACAGCACTGACTAGGAAAGTAATGCGAACTACAGGAATATACTAGTTATTAATTGACACCCCCCCCCACCATATCTCCAACAATGCACTAAATACCCACCTCAACTGTTACGTGATGACTGTACTGTTATGTTGGGATATATATCCTATTGGCTGATAATTATTTAAATCTATTTCTATGCATGTGCTATGTTGAACTACTCCAACACTGGTGGCATGGTGCCATCAGTGTACCTGCATGCTGTTGTTATTACTACTGTGGTCTCATATATGCATGTGTTCTGTTTGCTATGTAACTGCTCCATATCTGGTGTCAGGGTAAATGGGAATATCTATTCATGCTGTTATACCTAATCCTGGAATGTGTTGACTATTACTAACCCACATATGTTGATACACCATAAACACTATAGCACGTATGGGAATGCAGGACCCAGCGAACCCGGCCTGTCCCACCTCAGCTGGCCATGGCATAGGGCACCAGCACATCTGGGGCCCAAAATGGGACATCCTCGTCCATTGGTCCTGCACCACCTTCGGGTGGAACTGCCTCAGTGGATGAGGCTCACCCCCCAGGAGCGGGCGCTGACAGGAACCTGTCACCCATTGCCAGGTCTGGATCATGGTGCATAGAGAGCTCAATCGGCAGTTTGGAGATCTTCTGCACCAGCTCAAGGGCTGCATGTTGCGACGAGAGGGTTGGCGTGGCTCTCTGACTAAGTCACCAGCACAGCCACCTTCAGGGCTGTGAAGGTGCAATGGTGACTGCCCATGGGTGGGGATCTCAGTCCCACAGTTTCCATGAGGAGGCTCAAGGGCTTTCAATTTCCCAACACCCCTCGCCATCAAGGTGTTTACCCCTCACATATGTCATGTACTGCCCCTGTATCCATCTTGTTTGTCTTGTCTGTTAACCTACCCAACCTTCCTCCCAAAATATACCTACTATCCCTCCCCAACATCTCACTCTCACCTGAAAATAAAGGGAAATCTGTATCCAAAAAAGAATATCACCCCATACATAGTTGTCCATTTCGCACGCTTGTCAACTGGACACATGTAATCTTGTCTAATTGGCATCACAACATATTATTGTTGTCCTCCCCCCTCTTTCAGAGGTTTGAGTGTCCAAATCTACCTCCAAATGCAGTGTATATGCACAGCTGTTGCTGTAGAAAAAATGGGCAGCTATGGACATTCCCTACACCCCCTGCACATCCATAGCTATTTTCCCCACTGTCTTTCCCTCTTTGTGCCCCTTTTTCGCAACTTTCCTATCAACCTATTTTTCTTTTCTTTTAAAGAAATTCGCGAGGAGGAAAGCAGGAGTAAGCACTTTTAAGCAGCAGTAAGTGGGTTTAAGCCTGTTTGCGTGGGGATAAGCAATGCCTACACAGTTTAAGCAATTTACAACCGAGTATAAGAAACTGTAACCAAAAGTTAGCAATGCTTACCTCCGCACAAACCAGTGCAGACCCACTTATAACTGCTTAAAAGTGCCCTAATCACTCTGCATCCAATGGCCTCGGTTCTGTCCAGCAATAAAATAAACAGCCTTTGCAATGCTCGAATGCAGGACCCTGCACACCATAGCCAAAGTGATTTACAACTAAGCCATGTCAGATATTCATAATTCTGATGGTCTCACAAACATATCATCCAGCCCAGTCATTCAACAGTACAGGAAATGTATTTCAACATGTAGATGTATGTGTGCGTATATATATATATATATATATATATATATATATATATATATATAGATATATATATATATATATATATATATATATATATATATATATATATATATATATAGATTAATATCTAAATAGATATAACATATATATATATATATATATATATATATATATATGTACATATATATATATATATATATATATATATATATGTATAATATATATATATATATATATATATATATATATATATGTATAAATAAATATATACACACACACACACACACACACACACACACACACACACACACACATACACACATACACACACTCACATATATATATATATATATATATATATATATATATATACATACATATGCATACATCTATAGATATATATGTCTACATCTATATATATATATATATATATATATATATACAGCAATATATATATATATATATATATATATATATATATATATATATATATATATATATATATATATATATATAAGCATAAATATATAACTGTGTAGGAATATACAGGCATACATCTATAGATATAAAAGGGAACATATCAAAAACATGTATGTCCACATGCACCATTAATGGGGGTGAGGGAGCCCAAACAACATACATCTTGTATGTAGAGAAATCCCCCCCACAGTCAAACACGTCTGCACTGCATTACAATACCAACTGTTGCAGATCCCATAACCAGGACCTGACACAACATAGGCACAAGATGTTAACAGTACTCCATCCCACATGTATGATGTCAGGCTGGTATCAGTAACATATCATGCAGTGCAGTCTGGCTACCATAGGGAATGTACAATGTGGAAGCAATCAACATTCCTAAGGTACATATACACAGACACCTATATAGATATGTTATATCTATTCAAATATTGATATGTATACACACACACAATTACATCTACATGTTGAATTACATTTCCTTTACTGTTGAATGACTGGGATGGATGATATGTTTGTGAAAACATCAGGATTTCTTATATCTGACATAGCTTCATGGTAAATCACTTTGGCTATGGTGTGCAGGGTCCTGGGTTTGAGCATTGCAAAGGCTGTTTATTTTGTTGCTGGACAGAACCAAGGCCATTGGATACAGAGTGATTAGGGCAATTTTAAGAAGTTGTAAGCAGGTTTGCACTGGTTTGCACGGAGGTAAGCACTGCTAACATCCGGTTACAGTTTCTTATACTCAGCTTCTAAATTGCTTAACCTGTGTAGGCATTGCCTATCCCCGTGCAAACAGGCTTAAACCCGCTTACTGCTGCTTAAAAGTGCTTACTCCTGCTTACCCCCGCACTAGTTTCTTTAAAAGAAAATAAAAAAGGGTTGATAGGAAAGTGGTGAAAAAGGGGCACAAAGAGAGAAACACAGTGGGGAAAATAGCTAGGGATGTGCAGGAGGGTGTAGGGAAGTTCCATAGCTGCCCATTTCTTCTACAGCAACAGCTGTGCATATACACTGCATTTGGAGGTAGATTTGGACAATAAAAACCTCTGAGAGAGGGGGAGGACAACAATAATATGTTGTGATGCCAATTAGACCAGATTACATGTGTCCAGTGGACACGTGTGCAGAATGGACAGCTATATTTTGATATTAATATACATGTATTACACACACATACATCTACATGTTGAAATACATTTCCTGTAGATATTAATGTACATGTATTACACACACATACATCTACATGTTGAAATACATTTCCTGTACTGTTGAACGACTGGCATGGATGATACGTTTGTGAATTGGACAGCTATATTTAGATATTAATATACATGTATTACACACACATACATCTACATGTTGAAATACATTTCCTGTACTGTTGAACGACTGGCCTGGATGATATGTTTGTGAAAACATCAGGATTATGTATATCTGACATGGCTTAGTGGTAGTGTGATAAAAGATCTTGGGACACAGGTGGGCAGTAGTCTCTCCTTTGATAATCACATCACCACAGTAATAAGGAAATCCTTCTACATGGCAGTCCTCATCACCAAAGGTTTCTCATCCAGGAAAAAAGAGGTCATTGTTCCCCTCCTCTCATCACTCATTAGACCCATTATAGAGTACAATGGCCCTTTTGGTATGTACCTCACAAGACATCTACAACAACTGGAAAGGCCGCAGAAATACCTCACAAAGGGGAGTACTGGCCTCAAACAGATGCCCTATGGAGACAGTCTCAAAAAACTCCAGCTTTACTCCGTCACATATCGCCTACTCAGAGGCAATCTCTGCCTAACATACAAAGCTATGTCAAACCCAGAGCTGTTGGACATGCTCCAATTAAAGAAATTCCAATCTCTCTGAGCTGCATGCTCTCGGCACCTAAACCTTGTCACCATAATAAACAAACATACTGGAGGGATAGATTCCTGTCCCAGAGACTTCCCATACTGTGGAACAAACTACCTATCTATATCAAACAAAGCTCCTCATTAGCACTCTTCAAGAAAAATCTTGATTGGATGATGGGAGATAGGAAATTCACCCCGGGGATCACTTCTGTGGCTCTGCTCAACAGGGGCACAGGAAAATAATTTTCTTGGGTGGCGAAAGCCAGGGTACCATTTGGTTAGGCTTATATAGGCCCTAGGTCCAGTAGCCTAGTACCTACCTATGAACCTATGAACATATAGATAGATAGACAGATAGATAGATAGATAGATAGATAGATAGATAGATAGATAGATAGATAGATAGATATGTAAGTACACATACACACACAGAGTTATGTATAGGAAGATACATATGTAGAAGGTGCACACAATATGGAACAGCCACTATGCCTACAGTTGCCACTTTACCAACTGGACACTGTGTGAGCCACCCAAACAAATGACAATTGTTGCCTGCAACATATACCCACAGAGAGGTCAAAGGATGTAACACCACACACAGGTTTGCATACATGGGAAAGCTTTATTTGTGTAGTATTGCAGTTGTATATACCATGTCATATAGCTGTTTAGACAATGACATACATATAAACAGAGTAATTCAACTGTGAAACAGTTATATTAATACAGTAGTCTGGAAAGGTTTACATATGTTGCTGTCCAGGCAGAGGCCTTCAAGTAGTACAATAGCAAAGACAGACTGAGCCACAGGATACCAATCAGTCAACAGTAAGTAATACAGATGTATAGTCCAGCAGCCTCTAGATACACTCTGTACACAATCCCTAGGGGGGTAAAGACCTCAGCTGTCACAATGGGATGTATCTGTTACACAACAAGGCATAACTGACACCATCACAATAACACTGACAAACAGAACAGTCTGTATGGCAGGAATGAGTAGGCCTGCATTTACCCAAGGTGAATTGTATGGTAATGTACATCCAGATACCTTAAGGCAGCTTACCCCTGATAACCCCACATGTTTTAACAGCCTAGGTTAGTTATGGTGCATCCCCATTAGACTCAATAATACAGGGCCATATACCACTGTTACATACACTTGCCTCTGGAGTGCATAAGGGCACACATGTATTGTGTAGGTGAAGCCCACACATATATGGACCCAACCCCACAATATGTGTGGGGGGCACAATAGTAGTGGACTGATGGCAAGAATGGCAGCATGACATACTCACAGCCCACTACATAACAACCCCTGACAGCATGTGTCATATGCACAGAGTCTGGTATGTAGGTGGAGGACAGAGGCTGGAAAACAGGCCCATATGTGAAAAGCTGTTGTCATACACCAAGCAAGTTGCTGGTGTTACAGAATAGTCTGCAACATACCCTTAGTAAGGGATATGAAGTTATAAAGAGAAATGGATGTAGCCATCTACTGATAGCACACAAAACACACACTGCCAATGATATATCTGACACAAGACCTGTGTGGTGGACAGAAAAAACATAATAGGCACACATCTGGCCATCAAGTGGATAGGCCCACAGTTGAGAGCTATGCAGACAGACTGCATTTCAAATTAAACTAGTATGTACTCACAAACCCTGTAACACTGTTGCTATACAGTGCATACAACAACACTACTCACACTCTGTCTGTAGTTCTGGAACATCTTACAAATATGAGTGTGCAGGTTCTCCTGTAAGAGGTATTATTACCTGCTCTCTGTAAAACTGCGGCCCACACACAGGAAGGATGTCAACCATACAGGAAAGGTAAAGGGACCACACCCACATGCTGCAGGGATTTATAGTAGTTGGTTGCCATGACAGTGGTAATTGGAAGTACAACATAGCATGCTGCATGCAGGTAGCAAGTGGAGGACATTGATTGGTGCAGAGGCCATCACCTGATCATGTGCATCACCTACAAAATCCATGCTACAATCTATTCAAAGCAGCTCAATCCAGTTACTGGAGAGAGACCGAGAGAGAGAGAGAGAGAGAGAGAGAAAGAGAGAGAGTGCATGTAAGGCACAAACAAACAAAAAAAAAAAAAAAAAAAAAAAGGAAACCATTCAGAAGAGACTTCATTCCCAGAACAGGTATGTGAAGTATATAGGCATCTAACTAACTGTAGTACTTGGTCCATAATAATGGGATAGATGATGTGGAATGATTTATATGTGGCTTCAGGTGTTGTTGCAATGATGTTCAGCTGAACAACTGCTAAGGACAAAAGAGTCTGTCCCTGTGGTTGAGGGCCGTACCCATCAACATTTGCAGAGCAGCATTGACTGATAAGATGTAAGCCATCATAGTGTGTGTTGTATAATGGGAAGTATGTATATTACTGTGGCCAATAGCTGGTGGTGAAAATAATGCCAAATGATGGACACGTGGGTTCCACAGCCCACATCTTGCAGGATACTCAGGTTAACCTGTATTGTAGCATGCAGGAATGCCATAGGTGTGTAATAGGGTTACCTGCAATCTGGCCCTACATATAACCCCTAATGTCAGGCTGTGTCCATATGTGGCACCTGTCTGTTTTGTAGCAAGGCAGAACAGTGCAGCTGAGCAGGAAGGTGTTGTGAGATTGTGGACCTTTTGTCTGAATGTACCCCATATATAGGTATGCATATGTGTACATATATCTATATATATATATATATATATATATATATATATATATATATATATATATATATGGGTCTACTGCCAGAGATCGAAATTACACTATTTTGAAATCCAGTAGTAGATGCTCACTAACGCGAAAGTGCACTTCACCGAAAGTGCACTTTTGCAAACACCACTAGAACGAATGGGCAATGTCCTCCACTGTGGTGTGCTAGTCAAGGACTTGGGTCAAGGATAGTGGATAGCCCTAGTAGGTATCCATGACCCTTAATCCAAGCCTTAACCCTAAGGTCTGTGACTACTGCACCACAGTGGAGGACATAGGTACGTGACTACTGCACCGTGGAGAACATACAATTTCCTCCACTGTGGTGCGGTAGTCATGGACCTTAAGGTTAGGGCATGGGTTAAGGATAGTGGATAGCCCTACTAGCTATCCACTATCCTTAACCAAAGCCCTAACCCAAAAGTCTGTAACCAAGGCAAGTGTGGTGTTCGTGAAAGTGCACTTTTGGTCAAGTGCACTTTCGCATTAGTGGGCATCTACTCCTGGATTTCGATATAGTGTAAGTTTGTTCTCTGGTAGTAGACCCATATATATATATATATATATATATATATATATATATATATATATATATATATATATATATATATATATATATATATATATATACACACACATGTGTGTAGAGTGTGTATATATATATATATATACACACACATGTGTGTGTTCACAGATATACAGATACCCATGTGTAGAAATATATATAAAAACATATATACAACATCATATATATCTACACATATATAAATATATACCTATATGCACATGTCTACATTTATACAAACACACACACAAACATATATGCATATAAATACATGTCCCCTATATTACCACCACAGTGCTGCATGCTATGTGTGAGGAAACAGCACACATAGCAATACACACAGATATCTACAGCTGTCAGTGTGTGCAACATGGACAGGCATGTCACATGTGAACCCCTTGTTGGGATCACATTGCCATTGTCTGTTAAGTATGGAATTGGAATATGGGAAAGTATGGCAGGTATAGTTGTGGAGGTGGTCAGGGTTGATAGCTATAGAGGACAGCCTACAGGGGTGGTATGTGACACATGTGGTGGGTAAACACCCTGGATGGTGTGTGTGGTCTGTGATGTGGATGCCCCATGGGCCCAAATATGCACACAATGGAAACAAGCCTCCCACCCACTGCTACCCACAACAGCAGTCCATGTCCCAAAGGTGTCTGGCCTGAAGGCTAAACAGGAAGTGTTTGTTGGCCCTGTGAATGTGTACTGGGTGCCTCAAGGTGATGTAACATATCTCACATGTGTCTGTGGAGCCCGTTATGGAACAGACCCTGGACCTGACCTCAGGGGACAAGAGCATGTCTTTGTGTGCCCCCGGGGGGGCCAAATCCCCTGAGTTGGTTCCACCTGAAGGTATTGCTGGACCAGTACATGAGAAGGCCCCATGGTGGGTCACACATGTGATGTGGCCTGGTACCATGGGCAAATGAGTTTGGAGAGGTGGTTCTGCTGGACAATAGTACATATACTTGCTATTGTGTCACTGTTATAGAACATATGTCAGTAGTGATAGTCTACACAATCCCGGAACATGTCCAACAGTATGCATAGATAACCCCAATAACACCGAATGTCAAATGTGCAGCAACTACATAGCAAGCATACCACAGGCATATATGGAACCATAGTAGCCCTGACAATGGCATGCAGGCGAATAGTCTGTAACAGGCCAGCAATGATAATGTCCACACAGGGAACATGGCAACATGGCCACAAACACAGTGCACAAAGTGTGGTACAATACAATATCTGCCCCACTGGCAGGTAAGCTGTAACAATACCTATTGAGTTATGTGTACAGTTTGTTGCCGCTGGTATTGTGGGGAGGTGACAGTGATTTGTATTAAGAACTGTGGTAATCTTGCTGCATGACTTGCTCACACCTGTATCCATCTTTATGTCTTTCAGCCAATATGTCCCATGGAAGGTTTCTGGCGTACTCAGCAGCTGAAAACGACATTCTGGTGGACCACAGCATACAGCACTGACTTGTTTGGCCGGACCGCCCATGATCAGCAGGAGCAGATCGCCCTGTGGAATGACCTAGTCCACAGCGTCAATGATGTCAGACTGCTTGACCGGAGTTATAAGCAGGTCTGGCATCATTGCTCTGACCTACTTCGCAATGCCCGTTGGCATGTTGCTTCAATCCAGGGATCACTTCTCCATGAGGGGGGCCATGCCATCCATCCCCCCCTGACATGTGTGGAGGACCTCCTAGCCAGCCTCGTGGCACCTGCACATCCGCATAGCCACCAGCCAGTGGACACCTTTGTGGAGGTGGGTGCTACCCACACACCAGCTGAGGACAGTGCAGGTAAGGCCACAGGGCACATCAGTAGACCACTGTTGCCTACCCATCCACATCTGTGCAGGTAGATCATGCATATCTGACATGTCATAGATATAGTTTGTTGCTGCATAGTAGTGCTATACAGATGTGCATATGTGGTAGTATTGTGGACATGTACTGTTGATGTATTGTAATGCTGCTCCTACCCTGTAGTAGTACAACAGCTGTGGCCACTGACTTTGCATCTCTCACCCTCTTATGTAGATCCCACCAGTATACCACCAAGGCAGCAGCCTGTAGCTGATGATTATGGTCTATGTAGATGCTTGCCAATACAGCGAACATGTAATGGCTATGGTATAACCCATGCACACATCTAACACACCTACCTAGAATGCATGCTGTACATGTGCATGTATTGTTGCTGTTAAATGCATGGCATCACAGTGGTGACCCTGAAGGGGTATTGGAAGGGTATGTCAGACACCTGCAAGATAACTAACATCCTGTCATTGTGGAATGTGTCCACAGGGAGTAACATAATGGTGGGAGACTTGGCCTACAGTAGGGACATGTTTAGAACAACACCCATATACAGTGTAACACCAGTGTATATATCTGTAGGATAAGGGTAACTGTTGCAGAGTTACACTATGGCATAAGGTATTACTGTGGTCCACATTACCAGCTGGGACTAGGCTGTAACATTTGGTGTTCAGTGTATGGGACAATGCAAAGTGACACACATGTGTAGACCTTACTTGTCAAGCATCTGCAAAAAGGCTGAAGGTGGGGGGTGACAGCATGACACACCAGTGCACTAAAGCAGGGATCCTAAGGATGCTAAGAATGGCTGTATCTGCACATAGTCAGGTTCAGGAACTGTGGCAGATGTAACCCTACCCTCACAGCAGTAGTGACGGCAGTGTGTGTGAACACCAAGGGATGTGCACATGAGTAGACCTTGTAATCATGCAGAATAGGGGGACATGTGTAGGGCAGACTGAACATAAACTGGCAAATGCAGATGGCCCATGGTAGTATACCCCTGCCAGTTGTTGTGACTGCTGTAGTACACATAACAATAAGTGCAACAAACCATCATGATAAGGGTGTGCACACATATGCCCACATGGAGTGTATGCATCTCGGTCAGCATCCACACACCTAACACATTCCAAGACACTGCATGTGAAAGTGCAGGACATATGTCACATATCGGGCTCATGTACTGTTAAGATATGCGGTGATGTGGTCCCATGGCAGATCAAGGATGGGTGTGTCATATCAACAATGGCGTGTACACCCCCCATAGCCATGGTATGCTCTAATGGTTGTCAGTGTAATAGTACTGGATTGGTCATACATGGTCCGCTGATGTTGAGAGCTGTAAATCAAACATCAGGCATTCACAAATGGCATCTGTCCACATATCATCCCAGGTATGCGTTGCTGATAAACATAGGGGCTGTGAGCATTAAAGCTGACATAACTGACACAGTACTACACATTCAGCAATGGATTGTACACCTGTGAGGTGTGGTGCACAGTACATGGCAGGGTGCAAAACAGGTGCACAGCAATACTGTGTACATGGGTGCAGTGATATCCAGGGGAAGGGGCATCACCTAGTGACACAGCACATGCATCACACACATGTACACTGTTGCTAGCATGGATTGACTATAGCTGCAATGCATGCTGTTGTTTACCATATGTTATGCATGTTGACAGATGGGTAATAGGAGGACTGTGTGTACTATCATTGTGCAACCTCACCTGTATGTGTGTGTGTGTGCATCCTGGTGGGTAGTTTGTCTGTAGGGTCACTCTGGTGAAGTGGAAGGAGGTTGATGCATGTAGGATGCATGTGTGCATGTGTGTGTGTTTGTGTGGGTGGTGATGTATGCATATGTGTGATTGTGGGGTTGTTCATACAGCAGTACCTCCCTTTGGGATCGTGCAGTACATGGACATGGACTGCCACATTGCACACCAGGAATACTTGTCATGTATGTAATCACAGGACAGCTGATAGTATAATAAGGTCTGTAGCAAGGAACAGGCATTGAGAAGGAAGGTAGACACCAGGTATACCCTTAATATCGCATTCAGCAGGGAGGTGACCAACAACTCATGCATGCAGCACCACAGATGTATTGAGGAAGTACTAGTCAACACCAGGGAGTGTATCCATATATTACAGTTGTCACATGATAGGCTGATTGAGCAGCATATCTGGCATGTACTGAGCAATACATGCACATGACACTCCAGTGCATGATATTATGGAGTGAACATATAGGGGGCCATGCTAATGATATCTGGACATATACAGGGTGAAAACTGAATGACAGTGGTGAGACCATCTAAAACCACTACACAGAGGTCAGGCAGGCAATGTAGTAACAGGTCTTGTGTTGTGATCACTTGTCTAGGCATTTAAAGGACTGATATGTTAATGAGTGGTATCAATGTGTGTATGTTACCAAGTGTGATGCAGGAAGGGTAACACATGGAAATATATGTGGGACTGTCTGTAAAGTCACGGACAGGTAGGTATTATGATGGTGTATGTGTGTGTGTGTGTGTGTGTGTGTGTGTGTGTGTGTGTGTGTGAGTGTGTGTGTGTGTGTGTGTGTGTGTGTGTGTGTGTGTGTGTGTGTGTGTGTGTGTGTGTGTGTGTGTGTGTGCGTGTGTGTGTGTACTGTTAAGCAATGCTATACAGGTTTTAACGTGTGTTTATTGTTTTTCCCCACAGGTGGTCAGGTGGGTCAGGGTCCCTCCGGCATGTAATCTGAGGTTGGTGTCCATACAGACACTGAAGATGATGATAGTGCTGTTGAGGCACAGGTGGGTGGTCAGGGGCCAATACAGTACCAACATCTGACATTCCACTTTTAGCCACCCCAACCCTGCATGCAGTTTCAGTGCCTATACATATCCCATCACCAGTAGCCATAGTGGAGGGACAACTGGCATTTGGTGGCAGTGCACAGGAAAGTGTGGTAACCATGCCTACTGTGTCTGGTCACAGCAGGCATAGCCAGATGTCCAGCAGGGTACCACATAGGCAGATGTCCCAGGGTGCTCATGGTAGGGCCGCTGGTCATCATGCTCCTGCAGGCTGCAGAGGGCTGCTCTCACATCTGCAAGTGACAATGCCCATGAACTGGCTGGTGCCATCCGTGCATTAAATGCGTTCATGGATAGAAGGCCTGGTGAGATGATGGCCCTCATCGACCATGGTCTGTTTGTGCTTGAACGTGTGGTGGGAGTGCAGCAATGGCCGTGTGGATGTAGGCCAGCAATGCCAACAGCTGGCAGTCAACATGGACTTGCTAGGACACCAAGGGGCTCCTGTAGTGGCAGTACCAGCCCCGGCAATGTGGGGGGGTTGCTGTCCACACCACACCACAGCAGGCCACAAGCACGTGGTCCTTGCCAGTCCCAGGAGGGTTCTGGTTCCAGTGGACATTTGTCATCATCAGGTGAGAGTAGCACATCAAGGCCTGTACCTGGACATGCCCATGGAACCCCTGGCAAGCACAGTCCACGTGTCCGTGGCTGGAGGCAGTGAACTGCATACCCTGTCAGTTATTGCCTGCAGCTGTCCATAAACACCTGTGTAGGGCAGCCACGTGCAGAACTGTGTGCATGCATACCCACACACTATACAAACACACTTTGGGCAACCCCATACCTACACACACCATATCACCACGCCCACTTCACTTCAGTATACCCCTCACCCACACACATGGTGTCAATTGTATGGCCCACCTTCGGCCTCTGGCAAACCAACAACACACCCTGTGCATATGATTATAGCTGTGCCACATCCCTGTCATCCATGCCATAGATGCAGAGACAGGCTAATATGGTTCTGATGCACACAGTGACTAAACTACAGTGTGCCACAGTACCGCAGTGTAACATGTTGTAAGGAGTAAAGTGTAATGCATGTATATCAGGTAGTGTAGCCATCCAGCAATGATGCATTATAGCTGTTAGTAACACTGGTTGATTGTGGTCTGTATAATGTTACCATTTGTGTTGTAGATGTAAATCTGTCAGCATGAGGATGGTCTGCAGTCATATTCCACAACAGGGTATGGCACTATGGTGACACCATGGCTGTGACATATCTGGGGTACAGTTGAACACATGTCGCAGGTTTGTATAACAGTTATTGCCTGTGCCACATGGACAGGTGACCCGCTGGGGCATGTATAATCTGCAACCTGATGTAGACCCATCCACATACATGCACACTCTTACTTGGCAGCACTGGGAATAGACTCCTATCTAGGTATGTAGTGATAATGAAGTGTGTGGCCTCCATTGCACTCACCACACAGTGTATAGGGTGAGGTGTGTTACAGGTTACATGTTACATGCAGAACATCCCCAGACATGTACAGTATGCTAATGTGGGATGTAACGGGTGTATATGGACAATACATAGTGTGGCATACCTTAATATACACATTAACAGACATAACAGGCAGACACACATCCAAGAGACCTGGGCCTATTGCTGCTAGCTAACTTGACCATGTGTCCAATGTGTTACAGGTAGGCTGCACACAACACATGCAAAACTGGCCTGGATTGTGGTATCAGTTACCTGTATGGTTGATGGTGACAGTGGTGACCATAACGTGGTACATGGGACATGTACCGGGTGTACCTTGGTTGAATGACAGTGTACACAGCACCCACATCTGCCACTGGATATTGTACTCCCTGAAACCCACGATGACACTCTGACATACCCACCATCACACATTGGCCACGACTGCGATACAAACCATTGTAAATCCCAACAGTGGTACTACAGGGATATGCATCTAATGCACATGCCACACACATAGTAGGGTGTTGCATTGTCATTCCTCACCTATGGGCAGCAACAACACTATCTGTATTACTGTGTGGCAATGGGTATTGTAATAACTGTATGTGGCCTCGGAATGCTGTACCCCACAGATAAACGGACATGCACACATACACACACTTGCCAGAACACAATGGGTATCCCATGCCTATCAACCCATTTGTACAACACTGTTGTGCTGGTACTGCAAGGCTCATGTAGCTGGTATGGAGATGAGCTTAACAAGGTACATGCAATATCCCACTCAGCAGCAGCCACAACTGGCTATGGCAATGGGTATTGCGGTGGTTGTGAAGGCCCTCATGGAATTCCCACATGCAAGTGTGCTAACACACAGACACTGCTATACTCAGTCATGCACACATACACATGTGTCGGTACTGGGGTGCATTGCTGCAGGTGGTCATAGCTGTGTACCTAGCTAATGTACAAGGAGAAATGGGTTCGGTAGGGGTTGTGTGTACAGTGATATCCTGCCACCTGCCATGTGGCAGCAGGCAATCTTTCAACAGACACTACTGTGGTGACCCTCAGGGTGAGAGTGACATGCATAAGCCATTCCTCCAGGTGCCTCCTGCACATGACCACTGAGGTGATCAAGTTGGCATACATACAACATGCATTACAACACATGGTTAGTGTCTGTGATGGAGACCTGTACCCAACCATGTTCTGTTGACTGTGGTAGTGTAGTAGAGATATCTGTGGCATGTGGTGCATACAGGGTGTTATCTCCAATATGTGCCAGTTCTTACACAGCTGGGCAGACATGTCAAGTGTCAATCAATCTTAGGATGCCTGTACATATCCCAACTGGATATCTGCCATCTGCGCATCTGTACAGGGGCTGACAGTCATTCGCTTGGCAAGTAGCTATGCAGTAGGATGAATATGTTGACAGGTAGATATTTGACAACAATATGTATGCCATAAATACATGTCAGGAGCCCTCGCTATCATGTGCTGTACAGACGGTAGTCTACAGTTACATTCCACATGTCAGATCATTACCCAGTAGGGGTTATATACTGTGACACAGCTCACACACCAGGGATACAACAGGGAGACCTCAGAGTCCAGCTATGCCTGTAGGTGTGTCTGTTGTCAGTACTACATTTAGCATGCTACTCTTGCCTGGGTAAGCACTGTCAATAGTAGTACTGCCATGATACACTACATGCCAGTGTGACAGCAAGTACCCTGGGCTACTAGCCCTGTATGTAACACATTTACATGGATAACAGTGCTTTACAGGCCTCATATACATCTGTGTCCCACACATGACACTCACACCCCTTGCTACTGTAATGACAGCACACAGGCACATGTATTGCACATGGCATTACATACACTTATTACAGATGTCATTACCCTGCTATGTTATCAGACTGGGTGGTGTGAACTGGTTACCAGGGCTCAGCCATGCTTAGCAGGTATCAACATTGCTGCAGTATAACAGCTAAGCTGATTTGCACACTGGTAAATGAAGCCTACACTGTGTAAGCGCCCGTACATTTACCCGTAGCTTAACACCGCTTAGCTTTGCGCAACCCTTCACAAATGTGCTTAAAGCTGCTCAAAACTTCCTTAACCACTCTGTATCTGACAGCCCTTGTTCTGCCCAGCAACAAAATGAACAGCCCTTGCAGGTCATGAACCCAGAATCCTGTACACTAAAGTTACAACACTTAACAACTACGTCATGACCACTGTGAAGATAGCTGTTTTTTTTCCAATATATCTGACAATACACATATTGATTAGTATTGACAAATTCCTTTGACTTCCACAAGTTGAGTACCTTGTTCCCCAGTGGCCCTTTTTTTTCAATTATAAAGGAATTCTCAATACTATTCTAGCATGTCAAAAGGTCAGTTGTCAATCTCCTCTCTGGTCCAGCTGGTGAATCTGGGAATCTTGAGGCAATGTTACAACTGCCTCATGTACACAGAAAACCCTCTCCTCCTCCCAACAAATTCCAACACATGTAAGAGATGCATCCATATAGCCAAACGGCTAAGCTCTCTCAACTCAGTACTGGCATAACCAGTCAGGAGGAGAAGGAAACCACACTCACTACAATTCCAGTCTCACATAGACCTACCACGACAGCAAACCAAACACATAAACACACAAAAACATACTCGGAGGCTCTAAATAAAAACCTGCCTAAGCAGCAGAGACCTCTAAAGCAGACACCCAAGCAACTGCTACCCCAAAACAAAACATGTGCAACACATAGCTCACAAAGCCAGTGTGCCGAACAGTCACAGCCCTTAAGGCTAAACAACACACCTGATACACTTGTAAACAATACACCTGATACACTTGTAATAGGTGACTCTATCCTCAGACACACTGATGTCCCACTCACCAGGCTGAACAAGGAGAAGGTCACGGTGAGCTGCCTGTTGGGTGCTAGGATCCGCCACATAACACAAGCACTCAGGTCACTCCAAGGCAAGTACAAATATGACTCAGTCATTGTCCATGCTGGTGTGAATGACCTGAGACGTACCTCCCTAGACTACATGAAAAGAGACATAGAGGAGCTCTCTGAGCATGTGGCCCAGGCTGGTATGACCCTGACCTTGAGTAGCATCTTACCCTCACAAAGAATGATGCCACAATATGAAGACAAGATGATCAATTTCAACAATTGGCTTAAGTATTGGTGTCATTCAAAGGGGATCCAATGCCTGTCAGCCTGGGATGACATGCTCAACAAGCCACAAAGCTTCGCTAAGGACAGCTTGCACCTGTCACCCCTGGGCTTTCGGATATTGGCAAAGGCTCTTGCTACCCCCATAGTGCCTTTTTTTAGGGAAGGCTCAAAGACAAACCCACCTCCATTGGTATCACAAGGGATAAGAAACTAAGAGTAATGCTACTCAATGCCAGAAGTCTAAACCTCAAGATGCATGCACTCGAAACTCTCCTTAGCATGGAGAACATCGATATCTGTGCAGTAACAGAAACCTGGTTCAAGGCTCCCGACAGCACCCCAGCACTACCAGGTTATACCTCATACCATGCTTTTGACCCAAAACTTGGACCGAACCACAAAAGGGGAGTATCAATATTCACAAAGATACCCACACTTCCAGGTTGGTGGCACAGCACGAAGCATCAGAGACTATCCATGTGCAACTAACAGTGGGTAAAACTGCCTTCCAGTTTATAGCCTGCTAAAGACCACCCTCCCAAACCCAGGAACCCCACTCAGCCTTCCTGGGAACACTGGAAAATATGAAGGTCTCTCCAAACACCGTTATATTGGGCGACTTGAACTACCCAAACATAGACTAGGAGCATTACTCTAGCTCCAACACCTTAGCCCAAAGGTTCCTAGAATTTATAAACTCAAATGCTATGGAACAACTTGTTACCACTCCCACAAGAGGGGAAAACATACTGGACCTGATCATCACTAACATGGGGACTCTATGCTCCAGACCAGAAGTGTATCCCTCACTGGTAAGATCAGACCATAAACTAATCTCACTGGATATTCACATCCCAACCCCACCTCCTGCCCAGAAAACCACAGTGAAAAACTTCTCTAAAGCAAATTTCACACTCCTCAAAACCAAGGTGGAATCCTTCAAAGCCCCCGGGCCTGTGGAAAATATGGCCCGACCGCAGAATCCTTTATAAATGCATTCTATGAACACCTTCAAGAATGCATGGATCATGCAATCCCAAATAAAACCAAGACCCAATCCTCCAAAGGCAGACGTCCTGTCTGGTGGACCCCAGCCATAAACAAACTATACAATAGAAGGAAGCTACTAAATGATAGAGCAAAATCCCAAAAAGGGAAGGCATCTCTGATCAGTATTAGCAAAATACTACGGGCAATCATAAAATCATCTAAGGCCAGCTTCAAGAGAACAATTGCACAGGACACTAAGGATAATCACAAGGCTTTCCTTAGTTATGTTAGGAACCTGGGTGGGAATTCCCAGATATGCTCAGAATTAGTCCAAAATGACAAAAAAATACACCAAACTCACAGACATTGCCAACATCCTAGCTGACAGGTTCAGTGCAAACTCCCCCCCCTCCCCACCAAAAGGGCAAATATCTATCCAAGCTGCCCCCCTGACATCTCAGATGCTCAGGTAAGAGCCGCCTTCTCCAAAGCAAAAAATGCAGCATCAATGGGACCAGACGGTGTCCCGGGCTGTGTCCTACATGAACTCCAAGAAGAGCTAAACCCAAACATAAAACTACTGTTCAATCTCAACCTTACTGCAGGATATGTACCCAAAGAGTGGTGTACAGCAACAGTGGTCCCTCTCCACAAAGGTGGTGCCTCAATGGATCCTGGAAACTATCGCCCCATAAACCTGACTAGCTTGGTCTGCAAAGCTATGGAAAGGATCATCATGGACCTCATAAATAAAGATATTGGGGACCTACAGACACTGGATCCTACCCAGTTCGGCTTTGTTAAGGGCAGATCCTGCCTCTTAAACCTGGTTGATTTCTTTGAAACAGTCACCAAGGGAATTAATGAGGGGAAGGTGGTACACACAGCCTACCTGGACCTTGCAAAAGCCTTTTCGATACAATACCCCACTCAGGCATTATAGATAAGCTCACCAGCTTAAATATAAACCCCTATGCCACTAGATGGGTTGCAAACTGGCTCAAGGACAGAACTCACATGGTTAGAATTGCTGGAGCCATGTCAGACTCCAAACCAGTTACAAGTGGCGTCCCACAAGGCTCAGTCCTGGGACCTCTCTTGTTCGGTATATATTTCTCAGAGGTACAGGCCAACACGGAAGGACTGTGGCTGACCAAGTTCGCAGATGACTGCAAACTGGGTGCCATAATTGACTCTCCAGCCGACACAAGCATCCTCCAAAAGGGCCTCATAGAAACAGACAACTGGTGCCAGAGCCATGGCCTCAAGCTAAACGCCAAAAAGTTTATAGTCATCCCCTTTGGCAAAAACAAAGTGCCCACAAATTACCACATAGGTGGTAATCCATTAAATACAGAAGAAGTAATTAGGGACCTGGGGACCCAAGTTCATAGCAATCTCTCATTTGACAACCACGTGGCCAAAGTGGTGAGAAAAACATTTTATATAGCCCACCTAATCATGAAAGGATTCACATCTAGATCAGGGGAGGTCACCTCTTTACTCATCCCTCATCAGGCCCATAATTGAGTACAATACCCCTTTTGGGATGTACCTTACCAGACACCTGCAGCAACTGGAAAGACCACAAAAGTACCTCACCAAGAGGATCAAAGGGCTCAAACAGATGCCATATGCTGCCCGGTTAAAGAAACTCCAGCTCTACTCAGTGGCATACCGCCTGTTCAGGGGTGATCTGTGCCTGGATATAAAGCCATGTCCAACCCAGAATTAATGGACATGCTGCACCTCAGAAAATCCAAATCCCATCAAGCTACGCGCTCGAGAGACTTGAACCTCAGCACTGAAATAAATAGGACATGCTGGAGGGACAGATTCATAACCCAGAGGCTCCCTTCACTCTGGAATAAAATCCCAGTCCAGGTTAGGCAGAGTCCCTCATTGACTCTCTTCAAGAGGAATCTTGATGAGTGGATGGGAGATCATAGGTTTAACCCGGGTATCACTTCTGTGTCACTGTTAGACAGAGGAACAGTATACTAACCTTGAAAAAGGGCATAGCAAAATTAATTTAAATTGGGTGGCAAAAGCCAAACACATTCTGGCTAGGCTTATAAATGCCCTAGGGCAGATAGCCTAGTATGAACCTATGAACCTATGAACAATTGTGTAGTACTTGTTATTACTATGACTGTTGCATCACATATGTTGTTTTATCATAATGCACACATAGCGGATACATACGGTGAGATACATCTGGGAGAGTATACACAACCGTGAGGTTTACACATGACAGGAATACGGATATATACATATAATAGGTTGATATATGTCTACATGTACATACACATGTATATTCATACATATATCTGTATACACATCTGTAAAGTGCAACATATATATGGCCATGTGTACATCTCTTTGTATGTATCTATCTATATATATATATATATATATATATATATATATATATATATATATATATATATATATATATATACATATCTATGTATATATAGATATATGTATATATAGCTACATATGTATGCACATCCTATGGGTACATATATGCCTATTTATGTAGATATATACGTAGATATCTATAACTATATGTGCATACATATCTATTCTATATCATATACCTATTACTGTCACTATATATGTATATATCCACAAGTATATGTGTATATGTATCTATCTGTATATATGTAGACATATATTGCTGTGTATATGCATATATCTGAGTGTTTATATGTTTATATATGTACATATACCTGTCCATCTATGTATATCGATATGTATATGTGTATATATCTATATAGCTATATGGATAGGTATGTATACATATATGTTCACCATATGTCCTGAACATGGAGTGGAGCCCTACCTCAGCCCCAATAGTCCCAACTTCTTAGTGCAAGGGGATGTCAGGTATGTATTGCAGGTGTATATGTAGACTATTGCTACTGTGATAGGGGTTGTCTTCACAGACATGTTGTGTGTGGGAGGTCACATCTGCTTTTAACATGTGTGCCATTGGCCATTGACAGACATCCTAAGGATATCATAGTACAGTACCACTGCTAGCACAGTAATGATCCTGTGAACTACAACAGAGATATGGCCAATAAATGTGGACAGTCTGACACACTCTGGTCAGTCCAGAGGTATACACAGAACCCCTTAGTGCAAGACATGCAGACCAAGCCTGACAATGTGGATGTTAATTGCCATGTAGATGGGTATATCATGTAAATACTGGTATACATTTGCCCCCATAGGTTATGCATTCACACACCCCTATTTGTCCAGACACATACTAACCGCTGGCACAGAGGTGCCATGGCCACATAATACCCACTAGTTAGTGACATACATCTGTACAGCATCCCACTGCTTTGTCTGACATACATGACTGTTATGGTCGTCTGGCAACAGTACATCTGGCAAGTATCTGGACATAACATCACACTGGGTAAGTACACTAAGCTGCTAAGCATGTAACAAAGCACTGTGCAGCCTAGAGGCAGACTGCCACAACACTGGCCTACATTTCTTATCGGGGAATACACATGTACCTTCATATATAGCAGGCTCTACAGGCATGTCACAGCACAGAGTAACAGACACCTGTGTGAAAGTGCATAACCACAACCAATGTGAACACAGCCACAGCTACATATGGTAGCTAACATAATATTACAGTATATGGACTATCTGATCAACACCATCCTCATATTTTCAACTCACACGCTAACCCTACATATACTGGGCCACTACACAGTGTGGTCCGATGCCTGTCTGTGGTGTGGGACATGTATGTGTTTGGCCCTGCAAACATGTAAGCTGATAGGGTAACATACAGTGGAGCAGCATGTCGCATCAGCTAGAACAGGACCAAGAACAATGATATCTACCACAGTCTGTACACAGGCCAAGGTACATATTCACAATACACACACTGTTGATAATCACCATGAGTACACAGACCTCAATACTGTACACACAACCACAGAATGTTGAGGTTATGTTCTCAAATATAACCCCTACTATACATAACATGTGTAGCAGTCTGATATCTCCCTGGCTTGTTAACAGATATGATGTTAATAAATTATGGTGTACAGAACATATGGACCTCTTACTGCATGACATATGTATGAAGGTTGACAGAGTTGTGGCTGGAGGCACAAACTCATGGCCAATATTGACATATTGCTGTGATAACCTCATACATTTACTGTTGTAACTGGGTCTCTAGTGATAAATGTCCTATGAGGGATATGAAGTCAGTAACTCTCATGTCTGTCACCATGTACTGACTGCAATCCTCACAATATGTTTCTGCATTTCACAGATAGGTGGTCTGTGAGTAACAAAGGAAACAAAAGGCACCACACACTGCCCAGTCTGCAAATGACCCTACAGTTGGGGGTTTCCTCAGAAAAATAGCACTGTCATCACAGGTATTAAAACATGTAGAACAGCCATATCCACACACACCCTGTTAAACCAACATTACTCCAAATGCAGAATAGCAATGCTTACATTCTGTATTCATGTCAGGCAAATCCCCCTCCTGTGTGTTGGCCTTTTTCCACAGTGTATGTTGTTAGAGGTAAATCCCCATACCATCTGTGATGCTGTTTGCCAAACAACAGATCTAGGTCCTGCTCACAGTGAATGAAATGGTCCAACACCAACATGATGTTCCTAGATATTAGAGTGTGTTTCCATGCAATTGGCTATGGGAATGTTACCACAGTTGTTCCACATGCAATCAGCTAGAGGAGGGCTGCAATTCATGCAGAGGCCATCAGCTGATCATGAGCATCACTTACAAATCACATGCTGCTGCCTAAGCAAAGCAAGTGTAAGTCTCCACATCCACCAGACAGAGTGAAAGAGGCAAACAGAGGCAAAGATAAGTCAGGGAGGGGGTGGGAGAGTAAAACCTAAGCATGTTTGTGTCACACGCCTACCAGTACAGTGTATTAAACTCCTGACTAACTATGTATTGCTATCACATGTCTATGCAGTTGTTGGATGCACCACATAGCTTACATGTTGAGGAGCTCTCCAAACATATATGTGATGGTGAGTGACATCTGCAACAGTGATGTGGTAGTGATACGATAGGTGTAGTATCTGTGCCTGTCAACATGAACAGATGTCAGTGTCAACACAGCCACACTCTCTCACAGACCCAAACACATTGACACACTTGGCAGGGTCAGGAATACACCTCCTCACTAGTTAGTTTGCCACAATACAGTACTGTGCAGGTATCATATGCAGCACAGGGGTTATCCGGAGGTTATATGAGTAAAGGGTATGTGGAGGTGTGTAACATCAGATAGCATGTTTCACTATGCCAATGAGGGTTGTAGTGAGTGTACATGTGGTCAAAAGCATCATACACCACACACACAGACAGAGGGTGCAGTACTGACATGTATGGGTGCATTGCTTCATGGATGTGTAGTGGATGACTGTGCCAGAAGGCTAGGTGATGGGTATACCTTGGTATCAGGGCACATGACAATAGTCTGCAGTGTGGCTCAGGGGTGTAGTGTCTGGATTGGCCCACACAGGTGGGTATTGTATTCACCATCCAGTCACCTGGGTAACTATTGTGTCTGGCCATTGCTGTGCATTACTTGCCATGTATGTGTTCTTTAGTTCATGACATGGACAGTGTCTGGGATGTGCACACATCCCACATGCATGTACAGTGACATGTGGAACTGTACCTGGGGTGTCTGGCCCATGTTGTGAACACATATTTTTATCATCAGATGTGCCAGTCCTGGCCACATGTAGCGGGAGCTGGTAATTGACAGCAGGTTGACCCTGCACCTACAATGATAGCATGATACAAGTATTCCCTGGTGTCAGTGGAATCTGTCCATACAGGGCATGTGTTTAAGGCATGGTATGTCCTTTGTGGGTCACATTTAATGGCACCACAGGTGTTGCAGGTGTCCAGTGGAGAACATAGTGAAGGTGCACTGTCTGCATGTACGTACCTATTGTACTGATGGACAGTGTGCCATGCCCACTGTAGTCCACTGGAATCACACCATGGTTACTATCTGTGGGCAATATGCAGGGTACTACCAAAATAGCGTTTGTTGACTAGGCAAGTGTGTTTCTGTATGAGACATGGGTTGAGAGTGTTCTCTGGGTAATATAAGAGTTGCTAACTTTGTTTGCCAGGCCTTGGTGTCACATGTAGGGGTATGGATTGGAACCCAAGCCTCTCGGCTATTTCACATCTGTTATCCTTGTAAGGTGGACATTGTGACATATAACAGGGCCACCATATAAGAAATTTGCAAAACCATTCCACAATGAGTCCAGTTGTTACGCACTCACAGCCATGTCTACACAGGATACAAACGACAGACACACACACACACACACACACACACACACACACACACACACACACACACACACATGCCCACACATGCCCACACACACACACACACACACACACACACACACACACACACACACACACACACACACACACACACACACACACACCTGCCATATCTGGGATTAGAACTCCTACCTAACTAGTTTATTACACTACACCACTATGCGGTTATAGGACCTATCACTTTGATTACTGGAGTAATCTTTACCCAAAGGTGTATTTCACAGTGAATGACATCAGCAGGCTTTCCAAAGTAGGGCATTTGAATTGTAATGAGTGTGACTAGCCTAAAAAGCATTGCTCCTGTGCAGAAATAGAAACACACACACAAACATCCACACTTGCCATGTGTGGGACTAGAACCCCTAGCAGAGTACTATATCACACTACAGCATTACACTGTTATAGGATGCACTACAGATATTACTGGGCTACACCTTTCCCAAAGATGTATTTCACAGTGAATGACATCAGCAGCCTTGCCAAAGCAGGGCATTTAAATTGTAGTGAGTGTGACTGGCCTAAAAAGCATTGCTCTGTACACAGACATAGAAACACACACACAAACATCCACACTTGCCATATGTGGGAATAGAACCCCTACTATAGTACACTATCACACTAAAGCATTACGCTGTTATAGAGCATGCCACAGAGATTACTGGGCTACACTTTTCCCAAAGGTGTATTTCACAGTTAATGACATAAGCAGCCTTGCCAAAGTAGGGCATATGATCTGTATTGAGTGTGACTAGCCTAAAATGCATTGTTCCCTACACAAACAAACACACACAAAAACATCCATACTTGTCATGTGTGGGACTAGAACCCCTACCAGAGTACTATATCACACTACAGCATTACACAGTTATAGGACGCACCATGGAGATTACTGAGCTACATCTTTCCCAAATGTGTATTTCACAGTGAGTGGCATCAGCAGCCATGCCAAAGTAGGGCATTTGAATTGTAGTGAGTGTGACTAGCATAAAAAGCATTGCTCCCTACATAGACAGAAGCACACACACACACACACACACACACACACACACACACACACACACACACACGGTTGCCATATCTGGGATTAGAACTCTTACCTAGTTAATCACACTGCAGCATTATGCAATTATAGGACGCCCCACGGAGATTACTGGTCTACACATTTCCCAATACACATTTCCCAAAGGTGTATTTCACAGTGAATGACATCAGCAGCCTTGCCAAAGTAGGGCATTTGAATTGTAGTGAGTGTGACTAGATTCAAAAGCATTGCTCCCTATACAGACAGTGACACACACACACACACACACACACACACACACACACACACACACACACACACACACACACACACACACACACACACACACACTCACACACACACACAGAGTTACCATGTCTGGAATTAGAACTCCTACATAAAAAAATCTCCACAGTGGCATAGCGGTAGCATTGTTACCTCATAGCAAGAGGTTCTCCTGTTCGATTCTCAGCTGGACTGCCTTCTGTGTGGAGTCTGCATGTCCTCCCCACAGTCAAGTGGCCTCCAAAAGACATGCGTGAATGGGCATGCCTTCACTAAAGATTGGGTGTTGAGCTGGCAACTTGGCACCATAAAAAGCAACTGCCAATCATTAGCGGACCGGAGTTCCACTGTGGTGACCCCTAACTAAGAAAAGCCAAAAAGACAAACAACCTAACTAGTTTATCACACTACAGCATTAAGCAGTTATAGGACATACCACAGAGATTACTGGACTACATATTTCCCAAAGGTGTATTTCACAGTGAATGACATCAGCAGCCTTGCCAAGGTAGGGTATTTGAATTGTAGTGAGTGTGACTAGCCTAAAAAACATTGCTCCCTACAAAGACAGAGACACACATGGAGTTGCCATGTCTGGAATTAGAACTCTTACCTAACTAGTTTATCACACTACATCATTACGCAGTTATAGGATGCTCCATGGAGATTATTGGGCTCCATGTTTCCCAAAGGTGTATTTTACAGTGAATGACATCAGCAGCCTTGCCAAAGTAGGGAATTTGTAGTGAGTGTGACTAGCCTAAAAAGCATTGCTCTTTACACAGACACTCACACACGCTAACACACACACACACACACACACACACACACACACACACACACACACACACACACACACACACACACACACACACACACACAGTTGCCATGTTTGGAATTAGAACTCCTACATAAGTAGTTTATCACACTACAGCATTACACAGTTATAGGACACGCCATGGAGATTACTGAGCTACACCTTTCCCAAAGGTGTATTTCACAGTGAATGACATCAGCAGCCTTGCCAAAGTAGGGTATTTAAATTGTAGTGAGTGTGACTAGCCTAAAAAGCATTGCACTCTACACAGACAGACACACACACACACACACACACACACACACACACACACACACACACACACACACACACACACACAGTTGCTATGTCTGGGATTAGAACTCCTACCTAACTAGTTTATCACACTACAGCAGTACACAGTTATAGAACTCACCATGGAGATTATTGGGTTACACCTTTCCCGAAGGTGTATTTTACAGTGACTGACATCAGCCAAAGTAGGGCATTTGAATTGTAGTGAGCATGACTAGCCTAAAAAGCACTGCTCCCTACACAAAGACACACACACATAAACAGTTGCCATCTATGCGATTAGAACTCCTACCTAACTAGTTTACCACACTATAGCATTACACAGTTTCAGGATGTGCCACAGAGATTACTGGGCAACTCCCTTCCCAAAGGTGTATTTCAAAGTGGATTATATCAGTAAGCTTGTCATAGTAGGGCTGTGGGGAGAGCAATGTGTGTGCATGGGCCATAACCCATTCATCTAGAGGTTGACACACAACATGCAGGCACACGCTTGGTTATATTCAGCAGGTACATGTATACAGCTGCTAGATGATGACTGCCTTGTACAGTCATGTTGCACAGCTATCACTTGCACCACATAGTCTTTAATGCTGACGGATACCAGTGGCTAATTTCTGCAGTGAGTGACATTTACACATCCTGTGGTTGTAGCCATTTGGCTGTGTGTTGGGTGGGACAGGCCTCATGATGGATGGCTCTTTGTCACAGTCACTCTCTTCCACACATCTATGTATGTCTACTTTTGGCTTATTATAGTGTGTTATCCTTGGATATATATCCTCATTCCTATCCAATGTGTGTGCAAAGCATGACTGGTGCATACTGAGGAGTGTATGCACTAACATCTGTAACTGTCACATATGTGTGGTCCACTGTTGTTTGCAGACATGGGCTTCATTTGATTCAGTGTGTAAGCATGCCCAGTATTACCTTCTGCTTTGAATGTGTGGACCCATTCTAGGTAGTTTGTACTCCAGTGCAGACCATAGTGTTGTACACCTACAGGTAGCAAACTGTTTCTGCAGGTTATCCGTAGATCATTTGGCAATAATGGGACAAACTGTGCAAGGGATAGTGTTTACTGTAGGTGATTGTGTCTGTGCTGCTTCTGATACATGATACCGGTGTTATCAGAGATATTCAGAGATGTGTACTCTTATACACTGTGATGTTTTATGTTCCCAAGTACTGTCAGGTAGACATTTGTGCTCACAGTGATGTCCTGGGCAACAAGGGTGAATGCAGCTGTGTCTGGTATCGTGGGCAGACGTCTACATATTCATGGTAAGTTATGCCATTCTGGAGTGGGAGCTGCAGACACTTGCTGCTGAGTCTGTGTATCTGATTCAGCACCTTGGTACAGTGCTGGCAGAGGATCCCATACTTGTACATCCACTGACACGACAGTACGGCCTTATCTTACTGTGGCAATACCTCACAGCTGTACAGATTCACACAGGTTACCCAGAGGCAGGGGCCATGAGTCAGGACATTACCCATATTGTGGTGTACAGTCAGGTTTGTAGCTACCCATTTATGTGTTTGGAGCCAGGGATAGTGTATGCACACAACTGTTTTTCAGACCTTGCACATTCCATGCTGGCCATGCTTCCGCCCACCCCCATTATTCTATCCTTTTCCATGCATTATGCATACATTCTCTGATACTTTCCCTAAGGTTATCACCTCATCACAGCTGTGTTTTGGTGTTGGTCCACAGTTCATACAGTGGGACATGGTGGACATGTTACTGTGGTTTGTACACATGGCCTTGCATATGGCTTATATGGAGTGTGTTATTGTTATTTGGGTGTCCATGGCATAACATGCGTTGGCAGTACGTGTGATACACAGGTCTTTGGCAGAGGCCTTTAGGCCATTTGGTGGTGATGCAGACCAGCTGTGGCAGGTTGTTGCATTCTGTCAGTCTTACAGTCCCAGATCGCCATACAGTATATTCCCCTGGGGTGGCAAGGTAGGTGTGCTAGGTGTTCATGCCAATACTTTTTATCAGTATTGATCAGGTGGTGTGGATGCTGGCAGGGTGTTACCTGCAGCTAGGGACACACCTGCATGGGACACCTGCACTGCATGCTGCATTCTTTCGCTATTGCCATGTACCGCTGGGGGTCATATTGTACCCATTCCCAACAGCAGTGATATGACCAGAGAGGTAGTAGTACCACAAAGCACAATATAAAGAGAAAAATACCACAAGCAACAAGCAAGACAAAATACACCGCAGAATTTATTAACTTAGTGCCTTGGCTATACAACCTTCAAAGATTAAAAAAACATAAAAACACCATAGTTATATACAGATATAATTAACAAATCACACCCACTGTTAATTAAATTAAATTACATATTTCAAATCACAATCTTTATTTAACCCTAATGGTTCCAATGTATTGAATTTTAAAGTATATGAGGTTTCTGTTCTACGCAGCTTACTATTTAAGCTGACCAATTCACCCAAAGACACCTCGACTTTCTCCAGAACACAGCCCCAAAAACATTCAGAGCTTGAACTATGAAAGTCCAAAAAATGACTGCCTAAAGGGCTGTCTGTCTTAGCATTTTTTTATGTCTCTTAGGTGCTCTTGAAATCGCACTTAGAAACTTTTGCTAGTTTCACCAATGTAATGTTTATTACAACTGCACTTCAAAGCATATATAACCCCACAAGTATTACAGCTAAAGTTACATTTCACAGAAAAATGATGTCCAGTAATGTATTTAAAACAATTGACCATATTTTTGCAGACAGAGCATTTATTACAGAGTATAGTACCTTTGGGCATAGGCATAACTGTACCAAATCCCACAATGGGAAGTTTGAACTGATTATGTACTGCCATATCCCCTAAATTTCTAGCCATCTTATAGGAGATCTGCAGCCTACTAGGCAGCAGTCCACTCAATTCTTTGTCCCCGTGTAACACGGGCTAAAATTGAACAGTATTTACAGCTTTGTCACTAATAACATTAAAAGTAGTCACAAAGTAAATATAATTAGAATTAATTTGATTATTACCTATATAAGAACTAAAAATATAGGCAGGCCCACTATCATTTTGGACATTACCATTGCCACAAATTCCCCAGTTAGTTTTAACATTAGGCCATCTTAATTCCAATACCCTAGCTTTTGCTTCCACAGCTGACCTGGTATCATAACCCCTATCTAAAAACATTTTTTCAGATTCCAAAATTCCCTGATTAAAAACTTCATCCATTTTACAAAGTCTGTGTATCCTTAAGAATTCATTATAAGGCAACACTTTCATTAAATGATCTGGATGACAACTACTTCCATAAAGAAATTGGTTTCTCTGTGCAAATTTACTATGTAGCCCTGAATTCAGCTGTTTAAGTTTAATATCCAAAAAGTTAACCTCTATACCCAGCTGAATGCCATACGACCAGAGAGGTACCTGTGGGGGTTACCTATTATATTCTTGAAAGCCAACAATGTCAAATCCGACATTGTCAACACGAGAATAGCGAAAGTGCAGAATGTCGAATAGGTAAACAAAAATCTCTTTAAGGGGAGATTTCCATTTACTTCAATGTCGGATTTGGTATATTTAAGTAGTGGGGGGTATGGAGGGTGCAGGGGGGCTTGCCCCCCCTGCCTACACCCTTTAGATTTTTTTTATTGTTTTAATTTATTTTTTCTGAGCATTCAAAAGTTTAATGGTTCGCTCATTAAAAGTCGACCTTTAGTGATACGAACCATTAAACTTTCAATGTTCTAATATAGACATCCCTGTGGGTGGTGTTTGGGTGACCTGGATGCATGTGTGCTATGGACACTACTTGCATCTGATGCACAGATATGCATGGGGCATTCCAGTTATGCTGGCATGTGCAGGTACATCAGCTCTTTCCCAATACATCAGTCCTACCACCTTTGTGATTTGCAAATGTTAGGGCAGATGACACCGGTATACCCTACTACAGGTCCAGATAATGTGATGCATACCTGTATGTACAATTCCAAGGGTGTGTCCATTTCACAGTTACACATTATATACTGTATGTCTGGGGTACTTTCCCCTGTGTACTGCTAGTATATCTAGCCCAACAGCCATGCCATGTCCATCTTTCAGGTGGTGACACATATTGCCACCATACATTTACAATGGCTTACTGCTAGCATGTGGTATACTAGTGGGAATTATCTTTGGCACTGCAATTGTGAGGACTTGGCCCTGTCATCAGCAGTACTGGGCAATGGCCACCAGGTCATACCTCAACATGCATACATACTGACCACTCTCACACAATATGAAGCACACACCAACCTAACACACACATACCTGCATATTGTACAAATGCTACAATCTATCCTGCTACCTTGGCCACCTCTGGGCATCTGTGCACCACTGGTATTATACCTACACATACATGTTGCTACATTCTATATAGGATTGGGTGCACACCTGACTCTTACTACATGTCTACATAGGATTGGGGGGACACATTTGACTGTTACAACGTGTGTACATCGGATTGGGGGGGCACACCAGACCGGTACTACATTTCTATATAGGATTGGGGGGCACACCTGACTGTTACTACATGTCTAACTAGGATTGGGGGGCACACCTGACTGTTTCTACATTTCTACACAGGATTGGGGGAGGGGGCACACCTGACTGTTACTACGTTTCTACACAGGATTGGGGGGTGGGTCACACCTGACTATTTCTACATTTCTACACAGGACTGGGGCAGCACACCTGACTGTTTTTACATTTCTACATAGGATTGGGGGGACACACCTGACACTTGTACACATTTGCTGTGTCTGTACTGGTATGTCAGGTACTCCATTTCATTCTGTATTCTAACCTATCATGCTGACTAGAGGCATAGCAGTATACTACAGGTCTTAGGTTTGATTGACTTACATATCAGTTTCTGACTTCCTACCCTTCAGAATTAACATCCCACTGCCTGACTTGATGTAGTCTATCTGTGTAGGCCTGGGGGGGGGTTACCCTTAGGCATCATTTAGAGGCCTTGGCACAGCCTTTGTTTGTGTTTGTCTACACCTGTCCTTCTGGCTGAGACTGTTGTTGGGTATGAAAACCTCCCTGACTGGCATGTGTGTGTCATATGGACACATGTGGCCCAGCACATTTCCTGCAGTGGGTTTTGTCACCATGTGTAGTAATGGCTACTATGGTTACACCAGTATTTGTTACAGATCTCATGCTGCCACTATACGTGTCTACCATCAACTGGCATCCCATTCAGCCACCCAATTCCCTTGCATGCTCACATCCATATCATAGATACAAGTAACAACACATACTACTCCAATCAGCAATTGGTAAGGAGAGTGACTTACCTTGTGGGTTGCCAGTATTGAGGATGATACTGGGGGCTGCATATCTTGGATGCACATAGTACACTCCCTATACATGGTTGAGCACAGGTAGTGTCATGTTTGGCATCCCTTTTACTGTATGTGCGAGTCAGAGAGAGGTGACATTCCCTGGGTCCCTACTGTGTGAGTGTATGTGCTATGCATTGCCTCTTTGCCAAGTACAGAGCATACTGGGCAGTCCTCCATCTGCCTACTGGGGCAGGCTCAGGTTGTTCCTCCACTGAGTCACTATGTGCCTGTGCAGGCCTTGGCATTGGTGGGGGGCTATGTGGCCCTGCCCCATGCTGTTCCTGCTGCAGCTGTTTCCACAGGATCATATTGTGTAGCATTGCACATTCAATAACAATTTGGGCACATGTAGCTGGTGAGCACTGCAAGGCTCCACCGGATGTGTCCAGACACCGGAACCATGACTTGAGCATCCCAAACACATGCTCTATTATGATTCTGGTCTGTGCGTGTGCCTCGCTATGACATTCTTGTTTCTGTGTGTGTGCATTTCTGATGGGTGTCATCAACCACGGCTTTGGTGCGTAACCAGCATCCCCCACTAGGTGACTGTAAGGGATGTCCCCATTGGAAAAATCTCTAGTACAGCTGCGTCAGATGCCAGATGTGGGAATCATGATAGCTTCCAGGGCAGCCAGCACACACATTCATTATAATGCCCCGGGCATTGCACACAACCTGGCTGTTAATGGAGCAGAAGCCCTTGCGGTTGATGTAGACCCTACCCCACTCACTGGGTGGTGCTTTGATGCGTATGTGCATGCAGTCTATAGCACCCACCACCTCAGGGTATTCTGCTGTTTGGTGGAAGAGGCGCATATTGTTGGCCAACACCTCAAGGGTGTTGAGTAAATATACATGCTCACCGGCATGTGCTGACATGGTATCCAGGAACTGGTGGAATACTCTGGATGCTGGTGCCTGTGAGATCCCCATGATATCTCTAGTTGGGCTTTGGGAGGTACCTGTGGCTAGTATTCCTAGGCCTACACATACCTTGGTATCCACTGGGATGGGTTCCCCTCTGTTAGTTCTGTGTGTCAGGCATGGCCAGAACAACTCAACAATTTGCTGTAGGAGGTCCCTGTCCACCCTATAGTGCTCCACTGTCTCCAGCTCATGTAGCCCCTGGTAGATTACCATGGGTCTGTGCACCCTTCTCCGTCTTCTCACTGTGGGTTGGTCGACAGCATTCTCATCCTCACCACCCTCAGCCTCTTCCACATGTTGATGTCTGATAGCTGCTGCAGCCTCTATCATTCTGTTGTTTTTGTTTGTTAAAAGTTCCCTGCTTGTATACACTGGTGGTGTAGAGCATGTGGGAAAAAACAGAGGGTAAGGTGTTTGCATAGTTTATAGTAGTGTTCTGGGCTGGGCTGGTCTGCTGCCTGTTTAATTGGCTGATTCTGATACATTTCACCCGCTAGCTATGCTGGTTCTCCCTGATTACCTTCTTACTGCTGTTTTCCCTTCCCATTACCTTCCTGTTTGAGCCTGGGGGTGCACCGCACAAACACAGTGCTCAAATGTGCACAGAGCTGCTATTTCCTGGTTTACTTCTTTTTTTTCCCCTTTAAAACCTGGTACGCAGCATGCACACCCGCTTAGGCAATGTAAAGAGTGCTAGGCAGCCTCAGACACACCCCCTTGCTTAGCTCTGCTAAGCTAAGGGAAAACCCGAGCCACAGGGCTCCAATCCGCTTACAGTATGCCTAACATACACCCCTATGATGTCAGCTAACTCATAGGCTTGCACCAAGCTATTCCTACTCTTACACTGTTGGGTGCTGACTAGCATACAAGGGAATTCTAGGATTCAGTATCATTCCCCTCATTTGCATAGGATTGCCTGCTGATGCATAGTTACATGTCCCAGACTGAGCCTTCCCCCTTAACAACCAATATTCACTAGCCATGTTGTCTTCTGCCTGCCATTGAATATAATTGCTAAACTAGTGATTTGGGTTAGAATGCTTATTTTAGGTTTTTTCTTATTTGCCGTCTGATCCCGTTTGCACGCCGCTGCCCTAAGCTTAAACAGCTGAGATCGGCTAAAAAAAATAAAAGTTGATTTTTTTATTTTTGCAACTGTTTTCCTTGCCAGTGGCCTTATATTTGGCCATTGGGCTTACTACATAATATCCACCCTTTATTTGGAGCTGTCATGACTCCGTTTTGTAGTTTGCAGAAATGTACTCCGTTACTGGCGGAGTACATTTCTGCAGATTACACTAGTTCTGCACGACTGGTTTCTATCTTCCTGGATCGCAAATTCACCTCATTTGCACGGATTTCTCCTGCAAATGGGGTAATTTGCAAACAGAGGCTGAGTCCGTGCAGGACTACTGCAGGAGCACTTATGCACATCCCTACAGCTTATTCCTGGATCGCACGGCAGACATATTGCCTGCTGGAGTAACTGCACTAGTCTTGGACACCGTGCAGGGCTTGCTGAATATGGGGGATAAACATTTCATAGACAGCACCACCAAAAATGCTCTCACCAACATTTACTTGCTCCTCTCCCTACAATACAGTGCCCCCATTTTAACTAACCTGCGTGCATCTCTACAAAATAAGCTCCAGTCCTGCTACAATAAAATCACCAAATTTGCCACTGGTAGCTCATAACACTCTCATCACTGCCAAGCCTTAAAAGAATTATACTGGCTGGAATTTCCACATCATCTTAACCTCATTTAACCATCCATAGCACATACAATTGTCTACAATCCAAACAACTGCCCTGCCCTAAAGAACATTTTAATACCCTATAGCCTCACCAGAACCATTTTCTCTGAAAATAAACAACTCATAACTGTTCATGTACCAAACAAAAGAGCTGGACACTGCTTTTACTCATACTAATACACTGTTGCTAAGCTGTGGAACTCACTTTCAACCAGCATAAACACCATTAGCTACTTCAACAAATTTAAACTCACCCTAAAGAACTACCTACTAAATACTAAAATCTGCCCCTGCATCTATCCAAATAGATGAACATCCTACTCTCCTTGAGCCTTCCTCTAGCTTATCCCAATCTTTACCCATCAAAACCAGTAGGAAGCTCTTTTTGATCTATAAGTTACTGTAAACAACTCTGTTTTCACTATAAATCTCACTAACCATAACTATAATTCTTACCCCTCACCCCTTTAAAGCTACCCCACTAGTGATTTCTCTTTCCGTTTATTAATTCTTTCAATCTAACACTATCCCTCTAGTGATCTTTTCCTTTCTTAACTTTCAACCTATTTCAATATTTACAAAACGAAAAGTGTGTGTGTGTTTCTTTGTGTGTGTGTGTGTGTGTGTGTGTGTGTGTGTGTGTGTGTGTGTGTGTGTGTGTGTGTGTGTGTGTATATATATATATATATATATATATATATATATATATATATATATATATATATATATATATAGCTTGTAAATTACTCTGTTTTTCTCTCTCTGATATTTATTAGTCTGTTTTTCATTTGGTTATATTGTACTTGATTGTACTGTAATTTCTGTAAATTCTTGTAAAATACTGTGTAATCATAATGTGTTTGTGGAGCTTTTCTCTGCGGGCCTCCATTGAAAATGGGCTCCTGTCCCAGTCTGACTTTCCTGGTCAACAAATGTCAATAAATAAACAAATAAATACATAAAAATAAAAATAAGTGTCAGATTCAATTGGAAAATAACAGCAGAAGAGTTAGTGATGCAGAAAGATAGTGAGAGATTTAAGAAGAAGAGAGGCATTACAGACTGAGCAGTAGCTTAAGGATATGGTATAAAAACAGAGAAGGGGTTATGAGAGACATTAAAATCTTGTAGACTGTGAAGGAGTGAGATGTGACAGAAGAAGAAGAAAATGAAGCTAGCATGGAAGAAGAGGAAAAGTTGAGCATTAGGCCAGATTTATACAGGAGCAGAGCCATGTATTTTTGAGATGATTTTTTTTTAAAGAGGCTTAAAGTGGGTTAATCCAGACATAGACCTGGTAGCTAGAGGTAGTTAATTCCATAGGTTAGAGACAGAATATGAATACAGACAGTGACCTGCTTTTTTGTGGGTTTTGAGATAGCTAAGAGATATTTGTCTTTTGATCGTAGGGATCTATTTGGTGTATAAGGTGTGACTAAGTTGGCTAGTGCAGGGCAGACAGTAGCCTTGAAAATAATGTTGTGCAAAGTGGATAGCCAAATAAAACAAATTGGTTGGGAAGTTCAAACCAGTTTGGTTCTAGTAGCACTTCAAAGTGATGTCTGCGATATTTAGAGTTTGTGGTAAACTTAGCTACTTTGTTGTAGCACTGTTCCATCTTGCTTAGGGTACAAGTTTGTAAATTAGTTAGGATAGGGGCACTGTAAAGAAGGCAAGTAAGTAAAAAGGTTTTTTTTAGGAAAACTTTGGTTGCTGTAGTTAAGAAATGTTTTTTTCTATGTAAGAGTCCCAGTTTTTGATGAATTTTCTTTATATCTGGCTGTATATGGTGGGCAAAGGAAAGTTTATTGTCAATTATTACTCCTAGAAGTTTGGTTTCCTCCACTATTTCTATGACAGTGTTGTCAGATGCAAAGATGTTGAAATGATTGGTGACAGGGGATGTGTTTTAGAGTGGAAGAGTACTAAGTTAGTCTTCTTCGGATAAAGAAAGATTTGAGCTTTTTTTACCCAGGATTCAACGGCAGTAATGGACTGCTGAGTTTTTGAAAGCAGTTCTGGTAGTGCTTGAACTATACAGATATGGTGGAATAGTCAGCATATTGAATGAGTGCTCCAGTTGTTAGTGAAAATGTTGAAGAGTAGGGTTCTGAGGATGGAGCCTTGAGGAACTCTAGCAGTGTTCAATTTAGAACAAAAGTTGATGCTATAGAACAGAAAATGGATTTATTGGCTATATGTAAATATGTTATGGACACAACAAAAAGATATGATGAAAGACCTTATGGACTGGGGGATGGGAATGTGGGATTATTTAAAAAATGGAAAATAATAATGTAATACATATACCAAATGTTGTAAATGTGAATGGTAATAGAGGTTTTGTAAAATACAGGGGGCAGCCTAAAACTTGCTTTTTTCTGTGGAAACAATGATCATTTAATTAGTGGATGTAATAAAAGGAAATTATATGTGGGAAGACAGGACATTAGGCAAAGAAATGTGATTTAAAATGTAAGAAATGTGGCAATACTAGAAATGCATGGTTAGAATGTGATCATGGTGAACAAGCCAGAGAAGAGGTTGTACAAGATTTGGAGTAAGAAAAAAGTATAGTAAGGGAGCATATAAATCAGAATGAGACAGATGAAGCAATATTAAATAATGTCAAAGAAGGGGATAACAAAGAAAGGCAAGAAAATAATTATACAAGTGAAGAGGAATATGTGAATTGGAAAATAGTAAAGTGAAGGAAGAATTCTATAAGAAAAGGGTAAAAGGAAAAGAAAATATAAATGTATGTCCATAAAAAATAAGAAAGATAAAGAATGAGATTTACATTTTATTTTTTTTTTTTTTACTCTTTCTATCCGTTAAAACTGAAGATATTGGCTTAAAATGTCAATGGTATGAAAAAATATTAAGAGAGGAACAGGTATATTAGAATGGTGTGTGTTATTAGATGCACGTGTAATCATATTAGAAGATATTAGAATATATTAGATTATAAGAGGAAGAAATGATGCAAACAGAAAAATTATGGAATGGTTCAATTATTTGAAATATGGGAAAGGAAATGTGTTCTGGTATATGTATATTATGTCAGGGGAATATTAAAATATTAGATGTCATATTGGTTGAACTGGAACATATTACTGTGTTAGACCTAAAATGAAATAAATGTGTTTGTAGAATTATAGCATATGGTATAAAAAAGAAAGGGAAGAAATAAAAAAAATAACTATGTTTATATAAATATGGATATAACCATAGAAGGAAACTTTTAATTATAATTTAAAAATAAATAAGAAGAATGCATATGATGTCAAAATAGTAAATGAGATTATGAAATGTAGTAGATTATATGTATGGGAAAATAGACATTGAGCTTACAGGATAAATGAGATTATGTCTGAAATTGATTATTTTTTTGGTATCCGATAGCTTAAAGATTATAAAACAAGGAATAAAAAAGACTGTTTTTTTCTGATCATTTAGCTATACGGATAAGAGTACATGAAAAAGAAGAGTATACAAGAATAGGTAAAGGAATTAAAAGATTAAACGAGAAAGAACTGATGCAAGATGATAAAAAAACAATAAATATGCTAAAGATGAATCATATAGGTATGCTATAATTTTATGAAAATTGGACTATCTGGTGGATTAGCTTTAAAGAAAAATATAAAACATGTTTTCTAGACTGTATAGAGGATAAAAGAAAGAAGGAAAAGAAGATATATAAAAAAAAATTAAGTCAAGAAATATTTAGTGATTTATTAAAGAAAGAGAGAACCTTTTATTAGAAAGAAAGGGAAATATATGAAAAGAACCAAGTGAAGATTAATAAGTTATTATATTATTACAAAATATCATTTATAAGGAAAGGAGGAAGAAGTAGCACCTTATTTAAGCAAATCAGTTAAAAAAGAGAAAAAATAAGGGGTTTAAAAAATAAAAAAGTAAAACAAGTGAGGATGCAGGAAGGCATATTTAAATTAATTAAAGAGTATATAGCACAATTGTTTGTTAAAAATGAAATAAATGAAAAAGGAAAATATGAAATAAGCAGGTTAAATAAGGAAGACAATGAATACTTGACAAAAAAAAAATCAGTATACAGTGACCTTAATCAAGTATGTTGTTCTTATGTAAATATACCATGCCAACATTGTGTGCCTAGATCCTAATGTTATACATTTTTTTTTTATTTCTTGCTTTCAAACAATTTCTCTTTCAAAAGTTTTTATATTCCTTCTGCAGTTTTTCCACTGAACATATCACTCCAATTAGTTTTACATAATGACTGTTTTGCTTTCATATAATTTGTTATTAATCTTCTGTGCATTGGTTTAGATTTCATTTTGGCAGCATTATTTAGCAAGTAACTAACTTTTATAACCCTATGATCACTGCACATCAGCGGTGGTAACACTTGACATGAAGTAACAGTAATTTATTTAAGAACTCAAGCAAATGTCTACTATGTGTCTTTCTCTAATACAATTGCTATTCATGAATAAACCTTGCAAATAATTTCCATGCTAATGCTGTTGAATCAATATTATTCCAGTCTGGTTCTGGTAAATTTAAGTCCTCTGTTCCTTTTATTCTTTCCTCCTGTGTATCATGCTAGAAATGTATGAATTCCTCTGTCATCAGCACTTGACTTTGATGGTCTGTACATTCCAACAATTGTATATTCCAGGATTGTTTTTAATATCACAGTTACACCATCTACAATATTGGCATTTCACTGAACATGTTATAATCACAAAATTCAAAGTCAAAGTCAAAAGTCATTTCACTGAACATGTTATAATCACAAAATTCAAAGTCAAAGTCAAAAGTCAAAGTAAACATTATTGTCATTCAAATCTACACCACAGCATATATGAACACATTGCTTTGCTACATTCCCAGTGCAAGGACATACATACAGAAAATATTTTAGTAAAAAAGTAATTTGACATCATAATAGCATAACATATATAAAAACAGATAGAACAACATATAGATATTGCAAAGTGTATATTGCATTCTTTTGAATTTCTTGTATAAGTATACAGGTGAAGAGCAGACAGTTAAAATTGTACATTCAAATATGGACCGTTGACTATCTATATTGCACTCATATGAACTGTGTAAAATTATTAAAATTTGTAGAACATGATGAGCCTGTAGTGTGTACTATTCTTGATCAGACAGCTATAAACATGCCCAGGTGATTGGGGGGGGGGCTGCAAGAGCTGACTTTCTTCTGGTTCGCCTGTCAATAGAGTTTAACAGTCTAATAGATAAAGGGAAAAAACTATTTTTCGGACTGCAAGTCTTGCAGTGTATGCTTCTGTATCTTCTACCCGGAGATAGGCAGGTGAACATGACATTTTTATGATGCGTATGGTCATTGTTTATCTTTCTGGCTCTTCCTATGCAGTGAGTCTCGTACAAGTCTTCCAAGGGAGTAAGTGAAGAACCAATGATTTTCTCTGCTGCTCTTACAACTTACCTGAGATCCCTACAGTCAGAAGCATTACAATTTCATTATTGGTTAGGAGGCTGTCAATAGTGCCCTTATAGAATGACTGGAGGATGCGACACGTTTGCTTTTCTTGGTCTCCTTAAGAAGTGCAACCATTGCTGTGCTTTTTGGACAGTGTAATTGGTCTGCTTTGACTAGGACAAGTCCTCTAAGATGTGTATTCACAGAAATGTCATGCTCCTGACCCTCTCCACTGACACCCCTTTTAGCTCTATAGGTTTATGCGCTTCTTGCTACCTTACAACGTCCACAATCTGTTCTTTGGTTTTCCTGACATTCAGTGTAAGTTGTTGCTATTGCACCATCCTATCGGTTGCTCCACCTCTCTTCTGTAGGCTGTTTTCTTTCTGTTCTTGACTATACCTATGATCATGGTGTCATCTGCGAGTTTTATGATTTTATTGGACTCTTTTCTGGCCATGCAGTCATGTGTCAGCAAGGTGAATAATAAAGGACTCAAGACACATCCCTGTGGTAGCCCCATGTTTACAGTTATGCTTCCAGGACAAGTCTCATAACAGTCTTTAATAATCCTTATCATAACACATCCACCTCATTTTTTAGCATGTCTACTACAATAAAAAACATGTATATCCTGACAGAACTGGTTTCCTGTCATTGTTCTTTAACTATGTTTCACAAACAGTAACTACATCAATCATATGGGAATGCAGCAAATTTTCCATTTAAAAAAAACGTATTATTAATGCTCCCAGTATTGATAACCATGTGGAAGGGAACAAGTACCACCATCACTACCTTGTCCACCAGTACTGTCACTGGTAGGAGACAGGTACATACATGGCATGGTTGCCCTGGAAAAGCATCACAAGATACACAGCCTACTCCTGTAGGTGTTGCAGAATCTCACTGCATCACTGAGTCACAGGAAAAGAAACAGCCTGCTTCTAAGGACAAGACACCTGACCAAAAAGCTACACAATGCTTCCATTCCTGCATCAGTGCTACATCTTTGTCATGGGGGACATTTCATCCTGCAAAATAAAGTCAGCACAGTGACCTTTAATAAATGACACCCATCCTTTTCACAACAACATAGTGCCATCTCCTCAGTGACACTGTGCATGACAGAGTACCCCTTGCTATAAAACATAATTTCCACCTCTGATGACCATGGCCAGACATGCAGATTGTAATGTCATCTATGGCACCGTGTCCTTTGGCACCTGTGCAAAGGATAATGATTGCGATTCATTTCATCTTCCTTCCTGTGTGGTGTATATATAGATGTCTGATGCACAGTGTGACTTGAGTATGCATTGCCCAGCATGTGCATGTATCTTGCATGTTCTGTGTAATACTGCACTGCACTGTCACTGTAGGCTCATGATGAGCACATAGAGATGGACTAGACACTATCACTTTATCTGGGCTGCAGTGTACTGTGTCCATCATTGGGGGTTAATGGTGTAGCTGCTGCCCTCTGTCTCTTAGCCTCACTGTTACTGCTGGCTGAGGTTAGTATGTTGGCTGTGACAAGGGAGCTGTAGAGGGTTCGATGCTTCCCTGAATAGAAGGCTTATCTAGATGCTTCCTAGTAGTCATATGATGCTGCACGCAGCATATTACAAACATACTGAAGACTGTGGCAAGGGCATACTACAGCACTTTTCAAGATGTATCTAGGCAACAGAACTAGACCTTCAGCAGGAAAAACACATGCTCTACAATGTTTCTGGTTGAGCATAAGCAATGTTACAGAGCAGTTCAGCCATGCTGTGTGGGTTTCATACAGGTGTCATCAATCAGGGTTCTAGTGAGTATATGAAGAAACATTTGTACACAGACTGTCTTCAGATGTCTGAACATACCATCTATGCAGCCTTGTGGAACTCCACTACACAATAAATAAAAATATAGATGCTAATATACTGGTTATCTGTTCCTGTATGTTGTACATTATTTGGCAGTTGATGAATGGCAATCATTCCTATTGATGTAATGCAGTCCATACATACTATAGATACCAGGTAGAGCCTTTATTGTCACATTTTTACAGTGTTTGGCAACCAGTACTTTCAGAAAGCAGACATTGTCACAGAATCAGTATATATTATGGGTTCTCTCTCTTTTTGATGTGCTGGGGGAAATAAATGTCCTCATCTACATGCAGAAAGAGGGTATTGAGAAATGTATGGAGTATTCTACTGTCCAATATGCCCGACATGTGCCCTGTCAGTTTCTGAAAGGTTTCTGTAGCTCTTATAGTAAGTGCTATACATACCTGATATAGGAAGCCCACTCATTCCTTCCAGTTCTGTTCAACATAAAACATGCCAACCAATGCCCATAACATACAGTTGTCCACGCAAAAACAGTTGGCCAGCTAATTATCAATTACCTGGAGGTAGATAATATGTTGTCAGCACCATTTTCATTTGGTGCTACAACACTCCGCTGCCTGGCAAGAAGTATTGTCACTTATAAACAATAAATGCCACTGCTGCTCTTAGCATCCCTGTTTGTTGCAGCTCCTCAAATTTGCTTCTTGCTTGTATAGTGATGCTCACCTTCATTTTTATATCATTATATGGAATAATCCAAAAAGGAGGCAATTGGCAGTAGCAAACTGAACTTAAACAATGAAAATCACTCATAAGACACAAAGATGGTAGAAAAAGTAAACATGTATGCACTTATGTCAGTCAGTATACAAGAGCCTTCATCAGAAGATTTACTCAATAAAAAATACTTAATTTACTTGAAATAACCCCAACATTTTAAAATAACAGACCTTTTCAAATGCTTAAAATTCAGCTTAGTGAGTATAGTTTTAGCATACACATCTAGTAGTACTTCCAACTAATTATCAATTTTTAATTTAAGTTCAAATGTTTTCCTGATAAAGAATCTTCTAAGTAAAGGTTTTACTTTTGTACCATTGCTTCAGTCCACTTTATTAACGACAGTAGAGTTCAATATGTTCACAATGAAATTAAATTTACATTACAGTTCACAAAATATTGAGCAACTTTATAATAAATACATCAGATCTTGCTTTGCTCATCAAAAAGCACTTTCAGTTATCATTTGGCTATAGCTTTGTCAACTACTGAAAACTACTTGTGCTAGTGACATAATCTGACTACTTAGAGATGGAAATATTAATGAATATAATGTCTGATTCTAGTGTAAGATGCATGCAGACCAAGAGAAGTGTGGGTATGGTGTTGCTGGACCAGACCAGACTATATCAATGATTTTACCAAGCTATCTGAAGAAATTACTTATAAATGTGTGCCTATGACCAACACCAACACTGAAGAAAAGTATGATAATGATTATTTAGAGGAACTGTTGTTACTAAACGTCATTCCTGTGGATATACATAATTGTTCAAAAGTGCCTTGTCCAAAAGTTGTGATCCTGTTTAGTATCCCAAAGATTCACAAGCACATTGTTCATATGCATTCAAGCCTACTATAGCAGCACTTGTACCAGCAATGGAACTGATTGCCATTCATGCAAGTATTACGTTATAAAACTCTGGCTCCCAAAAATCAGTTTATGAATATGAGAATCATAGAATTTATTTTCCCCAAATTGTCAGAATTTTGCAAAATCATTTGCTAGCTCTTGTGGATATTGAGTCTTTTAACATCAGTTAGAAGTAGAGCTCAGCAGTGAATTTATAGCTAAGTATACATCTTTTTCTAATTAAGACATCAATATAATTTCTTAACTTATGCATCTATAACATACACACACAACATGCATGCACACACACTGATGTACACATATAGTTTTTAAATAATCAGCAGATGTCTGGTGTCACAGTGTTATAGACTTCTAGTCCCAGTTTTGCAAATTTAATTCCAATAAACTGGGAGGATAAATATGCGAATACATTAACCTCCTTTTGCCACGTTAATTTTTATGAAATTACACAGATTTATTTTTTATGTGTCAAAGAAGTGTTTATCAACAATATTTCAGATTTTTTACATTTTATTTTTAAACCTCCAAAGAAATTATACATTTTGCAAATGTGCAGCAATTTTTTATCTACTGCTCTCAGACAGAATATTTTCACACACATTTACATGTTAGTAGTGATCATCCTTCACTTAGTAAAGAAACTGTTTGAAAATGTAATACTGAAATGATCCAGTTTAAGAACCAAAGAGAGAAAGCTTGATGTAAGGCTGACAGAGCTTAAAATATCTGTTTGAGTGTGAATATACATCAATGTCTTTGATAATGCAGCAAATGAAATTAAGAACCATGTTGTGGTAAGGTACATTCCTAACTAGCATGGTTCTCATCAGCCCATTTGCTTAACTAATGCAAATTAACACACATATTTACACCTTGCATGTGTTACTTATAGTTTTGATAGTCGTAACATTTGCAACATTGTAAAGGATAACTGTAAAATTCTCTTGGGCAACATGGATTACACAGGATAGTTGGATATAAGCCAGGGCTTGCTAATAAGAAAGCGTTATGTTTTAAACAGATGTTAGAGAGGAATGGCAGTAAAGATTAAAATCTTTATTATAAGAGACCTGCTGGAATGTTTGCATGTGGTTCTTGCTCAAATTGTTGATTTACTAGGGAAAGATGAGTTATAGTTTTAATTCACATGAAAAAAATCTGTAAAACTAAATATCAGGGGGTTTTTTTGTTTGTTTAGCTTACTGTTCAGGATGTACAATGTTTTTTTCTTTTTTAATTGGGAAAACTGACAAAAGATTATATAAGAAAATATTTAACCATCTTTATGTGATTTGAAGAAAGGATATAATCAATGCTTTATATAAACACACTTTTTTATCCTCAACTTGTACTATTTTAAATAATGATCAAAGGTATTCAAGGGTTGGCGAGCATGATGCAGTAATTAAGAAATAAAGAACAAACTATATTGGCAGCTATTAGAAGTGCCACAAAATGTCATGGGTTAATGAGCATATTGTTTTTTAAAATGTGCTAAAATTGCACACACTAAGATGAATTTTAAATGTTTTAAATGGACTGTCACTGTAATTTTCAACTGTAGTGGTCATGTCATGAATTCCAAGGGTGACATAATGGTTAAGGTGTTTGTCTTACAGACACAAGGTACAGCGTTTGATTCTTACAGGGGGTAATTGGCTAGGCTTAAAATAGCCTGCAAGGGCAGTTAACCTGGTACTGATCTATGAACTAAATATATATAATGTGACAATTTGTATTAAACAATTGTTTTGATGAATTTTCATTTTAAATACTTACAGACAAAAGTGTTTAACATATTAAATTTTAACTTTTTCTTTCATCAGTGATGTTTTTATTTATATACACCGTTATATAGTCATTTGCATATGCCTATTCCAGCACTTTTTTTGCTGGTCAGTATTGCAAGAAGTTACTAAGAATCTCAACACTTGGCTGCATATGGCCACTTCTTGTGTAACAGTGAATTGGACCCTACTCAGCTTGACTATGAAAACATTAGGGGTTAATTCTACTGCTATAAAAATTCTCATGTAAAATGTTATGATAATTTTAAGCTGCTTTTTAAATTACTATTTCAGTGTATTCCATGAAGCCTTATTTTTTGCAACAGTTTGCAAAGTTAAATAGTACTTGATTTATATATAAAGGATTAGCATATGACAGCTGTTAGCCAGTTTAAAATTTATATGCAAAACATGTCTTTACTGAATTGGGAAAGCCCAGTTTTCATTTATCAGCTTATTGGTAACTCAAATCAGAGTCTAAATGCATGATAGCAGTCCAACAAAATATGTTGCCCTGAAAATTTTACTATAAAATGTAACAAAAAAAAAAAGATACTGCGATATATGCTATTAAATTGTGCATCAAATGGAGGCCTACAGGGATAATTGCAGTCTATAAAGTTTCATTATGTTAATTTTAGGGTGTGTTTATGATTTCCTCTGCGTGGAATCATTTTACGTACAGAAAATATATGAGCATCCTTAATATTACATCAGAACTAAAATTAAACACACTATCCACAAAACTGACATTTTCAGTCACTAGAAAAATGTCAACACAACAATCCCAGTATCGACAAATACAAAATGGTCTGAACAATTTACTGCAAAGACCATCTGTAAGTTTTTAGCTGGATGAACAATCTAAGTGCAGCAGAAACTCAAACGTTATACTAGGAAATGTCAAACACAACGTGGCATGTATATGCATGTCCCAAATACAAGCTGGCTATAAGAACTTGACTCTGTGTAGGAAATGCTATCTATCTATATATATATATATATATATATATATATATATATATATATATATATATATATTTATATGCACACACACACACACACACACACACACACACACACACACATATATATATATATACATATGTGTGTGTGTGTGTGTGTGTGTGTGTGTGTGTGTGTGTGTGTGTGTGTGTGTGTGTCCACAACATTCAAGAATACACACACACACACACACACACACACACACACACACACACACACACACACACACACACATATATATATATATATGTGTGTGTGTGTGTGTGTGTGTGTGTGTCCACGACATTCAAGAATACACACACATACACACACACACACACACACACACACACACACACGCACGCACGCACGCACACACACACACACACACACACACACACACACATACACTGACAAAACAGTGCATTGCCTGACACTGAAAAATATGACAGCATAAACCCTTAATAGTGGTTACATGATATATACATGTCTTTATATATTTGTATGTGTAAATATCCATCCATAGCCCCTTTTTTCCCATTTTGCTCATGGAGTTGGAGTGTTGCATCAATATTGACAATCATTAGTGTAAAGATTGTATGAGCATCTCATGAAACCGTGAACACATATGAGTGACAATTTATATAACAATCAGTTTAGAGCAAATGCTCATATGAGCACATTATTACTTTCTATTTTACTGAAGGAGGCAAACCCTTTGCTCCCCCTTTACCCCCTGCTAATTATATGTACTAACTCTGAGACTGCACAACAGTGCAGTAATGGCGAATTTCCTTACCCCCCCCCCCCATACCTCAATCCCATTCAAAGGATTGCTGGCAGAAACTCCCTTATGAAAAATTTTAACTCACATGAGCATTCATTTTTTTTAACAGCACAAAAAGTCATTCACTCAAATAGGCGTTTGATCTTCCCAGTTGTAACCATACATGTATATGTACAAATTAGTTTAGTGTGCAGCTGAGTGTCATAACATTTTTATGAGAATCTTGCTAGACTGTGTTAAAGTATTTCTGAGATACAGTAGGTAGTGATTGCTAGCAGGTGTATGTAACCACTAGGGTCACAAAACACAAAAAGCTATCTGTATATAAATCAGATGCCATTGTTAGCATATATATAATTATTAATATTTTATCTTCAGAAATTTAGAAGAAAATCTCAAACCACTGGTAGGAACAAATCTAAATCAGAATTACCAAGCAAAAATGACAATCTGCAAAATCTATTCAGTTTGTAACAAAAGATTAGCTGTCAGCTTTGTTTAAGATGACAGGCATAAGAGCTATTAAACATATAAATATATCACACTGTTAAAATGTCAGGCCTAAAATATGATGTGCATTTCTGGATAAAAGTGGGGGTTACAGTCTTTTCAAATGTGGTTTGTGAAAATGTTATTATAAAAGTACACATTCTTATTAAAATCCGCAGTATCACTACTACACTGCTTCTGAAATAAGAAGTGCAATCTATGAACATGTCAATAATGAGCATCTTAGTATGAATACTTAATTTTAAAAGGACAAATTTTGTTTTGGTGGAAAATAGGGAAAGAAAATAGTTAAAAATGGTCACTATTAAGGGTGCACACTTCCAGATGACTTATTTTATTCATTTATTAGAATTTGTTGGCTGGAATAGTCTGACTGGGCACAAGGACTGTTTTCAGCAGAGGCCCAGGGAGAGAAGCTCTACACAAAATACATACATTAAACTAACAAAAGGTTATAAAAAGAAAGAGGAGTCTATTAAAAACCTCATTATCATTAACAGTTAGAATATAATAAAGTGCATGTTACAGAAATGAGTGGGTAGTAATAATTACTAAACCAAAAGAGAAAAGAAATAGAATATCTTGAATATTAAGAACATCTACCTAGAGCTATCACAGTGCAGAAATACCCTGTTTGCATTTTACATGTTATAGATATAGCTAAACACCTTAAATAATTAGCAACAAGAGAAAAGAGAAACATATGCAGGAGCAATCAACAGCAATTATGTGGTTTACATACAGTGTTAGATGGGTAACCTCTACTTTAGGTGGCACATGGGAGATAAAAGGAGATGTTTATAGAGTACAGAAAAATGGGGGGGAGTAGGTGGTGGGCTAGTGATTTATAAAATAGAAGAGGAGGTTGTGAAGTACTGTAGAATAGCAGTAAACAGATGCTGATATATTGATCTGAAAGGTAGAAGAGCATAGTGAAGTAGGATTGATGAGGATATTCGTTATATTTGGAGGATGAGGTTTAATGGGTTGAGGTATTAACCTTGTGAATAGCTTTAACATGCGATGTTTCCATTAGATGTTGTTTAAAGGTTAAGAGGTTATGAGTTTGTTTTAGGGTAAGTAAGATGTAGTTCCAGATTTTGCATACATAGGAGGAGTAGAGGGAAGGGAGTTACTTGCAGGGCTGTTAGATTTTGTTTCTAGTAATGGGTGTTTGCTTGTGGAGTGGAGGGTTCTTTTGGTAGAGTAGTGATGAATTATGCTGCTCTTGCTTGGGGCATTTCTCTGATTTGTAGATCAGGCTGCTTGTAATAACTAAGAGAAAGTTAACTTACCTCACAATTCAGACCACTGAAGTTGTTTTAGAGCTAAGCAGCGGTGTGCTTTGTACGGGGTATTGGCAGCAATTGTTGAAGTAGGTAGGAATGGGTGGCTTGCAGAGTTATAAAACTGGGAGTACTGCATAGAAGGGTTGGAAGTAGGTAAGTTGAAGCAATTGATTCCCTACTGACTTCTGTAAGGTAGTGCTTTATCCTATGGCGACATCAAGTTTTTGACTTCTTTACTGCTCATTTTAGATGAAAGTAAAATTTCATATTTTTCAATTTTGATGCCTAAAAGTTTTGTGTGGGGCATTAATTCAGTTTTGGTAAGATGGAAGAGGTTATGCTAAAGAGAATCTTCTGGTGAGAAACTTATTTGGGTATGGATACAATTAGTTCAGACTTGTTGAGAACTGGGAATAGCTGTGAGTCATGGCGCCAATTTTCAATATATAGTAGGGATTCTTGGGTCGTCCTTTTCAGTTATTTCAGATTCTTGGCAGAGAAGATTAGGGTTGAGTCATCTACATAATTGGATGATAATTTCAAGTTTACTTGCAGTGGTGGAAGTTGTTTATAAATACACTGAAAAGGACTGGGTCCAGAATATAACCTTGAAGTGCATGCATTGCTACAGTTAAAAAGGAGGAGATGTTGTTTACCATTTCACAGCACATTTTCTGCCAGTGAGATAACTGTTAAACAAGTAGAGAGCTGGTGGGCCTAGTCCAAATAAAGAGAGCCTCTTTAGCAGAAGTTGATGAGATACATCATCATGGTTCTTTGATAGGTTTAAAAATACGTCATATACAAGGTTGTCTTAATTTTTGCTTTGGTTGATGGAGGTGGTGAAGTTAAGAATGACAGAGATAATACTGTGATGTGGACAAAATCCGTTGTATAAGGAGACAGGAGTTTATCATCAGAGAGAAAGTTAAGTAGCTGGGTTTAGATGCATGCTTCTAGTACTTTACAAATAGGTAACAGAATGGAGATTGGTCAATAATTGGAGAGATCTGGAGATATCATACCTTTATGCAGTCATAATAGTTAAGATTTTTCCAGAGTTCTAGGACATAGCTTTTCCTGATTGAGAAGCTGATTAGTATGCAAACAGAACAGACCATGGGATTTACTGCAGTAGTTGCCTGGGGTGGGATAGTGGGCTTTAGCTTGAAGTGAAGTCTTTTGATAGTGGAAGCAAGTATGGACTGAAAAAACATTTTATTTGTGTATTAAGGAAGCTGGAGGAGGGTTGGGGGCTGAGGTTTGTAGTAGAGAGGTTACATCATTGATGAAATGTGAGTTGAATTGGTTTGCAGTGTTTTCAGTGTGATTACTTATTGAAGCGGTTGGTTGAGTAGACTGATCTGGGTGAAGGAGATGACCCACTGAAGACCAGAATAGTTTAGGGTTGATTTGGGTAGAGGTTTGTAGATCTGTGTAATCCATTGCTTTGTCTATTTATTTCTCCTTTTGTTGACCGGGTTAGTCCCATTAGGCTTTTTTGGGAATAATTTGATTTTACTTTCTGATGAGTTTTTCAGCTGTTTATATTTCAGTAAGTTAGCCTCAGTTTTGTTCTTTTTCCAGTAGTACTAAGTCTTGTATCTTTGATTCATTAATTGTTTAGTTTGTTTTGTTTGCCATGGAGTTGCATTAAACACTACTGTTTTAGTTCTGACAGCAGCTAGTTCATTCAGAATATTTAAGAAATGGTGTTGAAAAAATATACTGCTGCATCTAGTGGAAGGTTATATAAAGAGCTCCAGCAGACAGATTTTTAGGATGGAGATTAGACTGTCTATTTGGAAGATAGAACAATTATGTAAGTGATTGTACTGATGGAACTTGTGGATAGCAAAAGTGCATGTTGGTCACTTAAGGTTTCAGGGAGTGAGTTTATGAAAATAACATTGATTTGCATGTTGGCCAGGATCCAGTCTAAAATACATGTTTCTCTTACTATTTTATTCTATCTAGTTGGTGTTGAGATTAATTAGCAAAAGCTTCAGAGGATAATGGCATTGTCTATGGATTTGTTTGCTATGGTTTGCCAATTAATGTTGAGATCATCTAGTATTATAGTTTCATGAAAGATGAAAGTTGACAGTCAAGAAAATAGTTCTTTAGCTGTATCAGTATTATTACCTGAGGGTATATATATATATATATATATATATATATATATATATATATATATATATATAGGTATACATTCATATAGTCATCCATTACCTTGTCAAAGTACCAAATGTCGAAAGCAGTGCAGCAGGTTCCCATATTTGTGAACCGGAGATAATTGAAACAAACAATACCCCCCCCCTTTTTGGCCCATGGTAGTGCTTGTTTAGGTGGTAGAGCGGTCAGAAATGTCACATTCGGTGTTATTTACAACATTCTGACCATTTGCCACTTTGAAAATCGACATGTTCGGAGATTGTTTCTTCTAGTAAATGAATGTATACCATATATATATATATATATATATATATATATATATATATATATATATATATGTGTGTGTGTGTGTGTGTGTGTGTGTGTGTGTGTGTGTGTGTGTGTGTGTTCCTCCTATATTTACTCTTTTGCACTTATTGATTTTTAGGGTTGCCACCTTTTCAAATGCCCAAAGTGGGATATTTTTTGTAGAAATGTGAGATTTTGCAGGACAAAACATACCCACGGCCAACGCAAAAGGCAGAACTTCACTTTTTTGCACAAATAAAAGCTCATTCTTATAGCATTTGAGTTGCTTATGTGGTTTCATATAACATATAGTTGTTTCAGACAGAAAAGCAACTGTTTTATGCAACTATTAAAGAAAACATGGGAATTATTTGTTGTCCTAAAATCTCAGCACATTTGCCATTTTGTAGGTGTATTTGCAGGACACAACTGCCCAAAGAGGGGCTGTGCCTTCCAAAGAGGGACAGGTGGTATCCCTACTGAATTTTAGTAAGGATATGAGGATTTCAGCATTTTTAATTCTAAGGGATTAATGGGATGAAGAGATAAGTTGATAGTGCTTTTGTAAAATATTGCCATTCTGCCTGCCTTATCCTATTTTCTGTTTGATCTGATGACGTGGTAACAAGGGGGAGGAATCATTGTTAATATCTTGTTTAAGCCGTGTTTCTTAACTATAATTGTATCTCAGGATTCCTAAGCTATCCATGTGTGAATGCAGCTAGTTTGTTTCATTTAACTTAACATTACTCAAGAGTAGACTAGAAGTATTTCTGGGTGTGGGGTAGTTTTCAGAGTGGTATGTTTGGTGGAGCGAGAGTATTTATTGGATGGTGTATTGGGCCTGAATTTAGATGAACATTTCCGTAGAGGTTTACAGTCAGGGTAAAGTTTAGGTATCAGCCATTTTGGTTTAAATTACAATTTATGATAAAGTTTGTTAGGTGCAGGATTAAGTGAATACTGAACAGGTTTTAATCTTGATGTGGTGAATAATAGCATATTGAAACAGGCTGGCAGTTATAAAGAAGTGGCAGGAAAAAATGTCTGAATAGATTATGTGAGAAATAGAGGGTGGCAGATTATGATATGGGGTATGTTTATGAAAAGATGTGTGTGCAAACAATGACAGAGCTAGTACTAATATTAATTTTATTAATATCATGGTAAGTAGTGGGGATAGACTATGTCACAAGTTAGGACCTAGGGGTATAGGTGATAGTAGGAGGAAGTTATGGATGAAACAGGCATAAGTGGGAGACCTAATTTTAGTAGGATGCAAAGAGCAAGATAAGAGATCTAGTAGGTTAATTGAAGAAGTTTTGTGTAAGTAAGGTGAAAGTCAAATGTGCCTTTAAGGAGGGAGTGGGTTGTGTAAAGAGGTGGGTGGAGAGAGGTAATTATATAAGTGATGATATGTGGGGAAATTGAGGATTTGGTGGAGGGGGAGGAGAGGGAATCAGGATGAGGATTTGGTGGAGAGGGAGGGGAGGGAATCGGGAACACTTCCCAAGATGGTAGAATGTGATCAGTGCTGGCATACACTATTTACATAGGCTTGTTACGTTATGTTTTCAGTGCTAAAGTTTAATGTAAAAGGAAATGTGGTCCAACACATGACAAAGGCTATCCTATTCTGTCAGAATACAGTTACTGTTGTGCAGTTTTGCATATAAGTGAGTTTCCCACTGTCAGTTGCAATTTACTGATAAAAATATGACTGCAGGAATGCAGCAGCAAAAACATAATCAGGTGCCTGTGAGAGAGAATGGCCAATTAATCATGAAATCACTATTGTTCAAAGCTGTGACCCTAATTTCTGTAGTAGGATAGTACGTTCAGTAGTAAAGGGGTTAATGACAGGGAATGTAGCCATTAGTATAGTCTACTGATTTGCACAAGGTAGGCAGATAGTATGTGGCTAGTACAAACTGCAGAAAATGCAAGTTTATACACATTTCTTTGGTTGGGAATTCCTAGGATGGCTTATTCAATTATGAAGAGCACCCCTATGGCAGAGGAACCAAAATATCTTTTTTTTAATCCCCCTTCTAACCTAAACTGAATGTTACAATAAAAAAGGAAGTGTAAGATGCCAACAGAATGTTGGTGTGTGTTTCTGGAGTTGGGAGAAATTATGTTACCTTTTCCTTTTTCATTGTGTTTCTGAGGCTTCTTCTACAATAATGTGCACAGATCTTGAGAGGAAAACAGAAAACCACTATCAACATTTTTGACAGTGCACAATACAGAATGATCAACAATGTAAGACAAACTGGGAAATGGAGTTGAAGAAAATGCCGAAAGCACTGGGAATGCATAAAATGGGAGGAAATAAAGTAGAGATCGGATATGAGTGCATTGAGTAAATAGGGGGTCTATATTATGTCCTAGAAAAACCCTTTCAGTGAATGGCTCTTCACCAAATGATAACCAGTGAAATCTAACTCCCACAAATGGGGAGAAAAAAACTCTTGGCCATCAGCAGGAATTTGCCCTTTTCCCCACTGTAGAGGGATCTCAGAGTTGGTATATTTAGTTGGGGGGGAGGGGGGGTTGGGTGGCACAGGGTTTTAAATTTTGTCTGGTTTTAGGTTGGCCGAGCATTTTTTCCCCTAGGAAAAAAAATAACTGTAAATAGGTTGGCCAAGCGTTTTTTTCCCCCTAAGAAAATATTCACTGCAATGGCTATTCAAGGGAGTTAGATTTCACTGGTTATTATTCAGCGAACAGTCATAGGTTCATAGGTTCATAGGTTGGTACTAGGCTATCAGCCCTAGGGCCTATACAAGCCTAGCCATAACAATTCCCTGGCTATTTCTTCCCACATTATTTACTTTCCTTTGCTGAAAGGGGTTTTTGCAGACATAAAAGAGACCCAAATAGGGCAGATGGGTGGTACAGAACAGAAGAGGTAGGAGGGGAAGGGACATGGGGACTAGAGTGTCAACATGAGTGAGAAAGAGTTAAGACTGCCTTTAGGTTATAACACTATAAAAATTGGATGAGGGCTCCCCTAGATTGTATTGTGAAAGGGGTAAGCTGCAAAGCTTAAAGGTGCCTCAAAAAGGTAGACTAAAGGTAGAGACCAGGAAATTTTGTACAGGTAGAGCTCTTATAGTTGGCTGACATGAAACACCAAAGGAATTCTTCTACATATATTTATGTGATGAAAGGAATGTAAAATGGGGAAAAATATTAAAGGTAGAACTGCTACATATAATTCATGTGGCTTTGCAAAAGTATAATGTCACTCATGATTGGCTAAGAAATGAGTGTCAGTACACTATGAGCAAGTTTCATATGACTGTAAATCACTTTACAACAGAACACATGTAAAAAGTGCTGTATACGTTTTAATCTTCTCATAACCTGTACTACTGCATTTTGATATTACTGCTTAATTAAGGGTTAATAAAAAAAACAGTGAAGTGCGTGCTGGCACAGATGATGAAAGGTAATGCCTTCTGGGAGTTGACATTTCTATCAAATTGACATACTTTTAAAAATACTTTATTAGCTTCCTTCAGGCCCAGAATTATCTTTTCCTTTTAAAAGATTTGCTCCTCTATAGCACTACAGAGGGCTTCACCACACCTTACAGACAGAAAGCAGCCTGTATTGTAAAAAAGACAGCTGCTGCTTACTCACTATCAGTAGAGGCATTCCCTCAAGGCAGAGGTGATGGCTCACTGTTTCTCTTTAGCATTCTAAATGACAAGTTACTATGTACAGATTCCAGCATGTTCCACACCTCTGTTCTGATGGCGATGTACTTTAGATCAGCATTAAATATTCTACCAGTGCAGAAAATCTACAGGCAGGTTTGGAGTTGTTTTGCAGATTACACAATGTTAACACTGTTAGCTCACTAAAGCAGTAATTGTAAGTATACTTTACAATCAGAAAACAAAATAGGAGTGCAAATGATTTGTGAATAAATATTAATTATAATCTGGACATTCATGTGAACAGTTTCTGTAGATGATGTTTGTGAAATGGAAATGGAGCTGCCCTTATCTTGAGAAAACAAATATTCAGTGTGCATGAATTCTCCTAATAGTAAGCAGGTAACTTTGCAACATCCTGTTGAGACTGTGCAGAAACATTTCAATAAAATATCCTTTTCAAGGAATTTGGGATACTGTGGCTATGACAGGAACTTAACTGTCCATGTGTTACAAATTACAACATAATCACTCATACACTGCCCACCCTGAAACACAATGGGTTATTTATTTCACAATGATGAGATTAGTGTACAATGTTATAAGAACATTAGTTACTAATATAAAGAAAATAATAATCCTTCATACCATACTTCGACCATTTGGAAGGATTGCATACATAACCCTATACAAATTATTATTTCATTTCCAAATGTCCTATATACTTTCCCAGAACTGGCTGCAGTGCTGTACATCAGGATTTACCAGAGGCTGACCATCTGGTGCAAAATTCAAGCATTTTTTTGTTTCTCTAGGGACAAGGACTCTGGAAAGATATAAGTTCATGCTGTACAAAGGACATTCCCCCAGATTCGGCCAGCCCTGCACGGCGTGCAGGAATAGTGCAGGAGCTCCTGGAGGCAATATGGCCACTGTGCGATCCAGGAATAAGCTCCAGGGATGTGCACAAGCGCTACTGCACTATTCCTGCACGGACAAAGCTCCTGTATGCAAATTAGCTAATTTACAGGTGAAAGCCATGCAAATGAGGTGAATTTGCAATCCAGGAAGCTGTCAGCCGCCCGTGCAGGACTAGTGTAATGTGTAGAAATGTACTCGGTTAGTAACTAAGTACATTTCTGCAAATTACAAAACGGAGTCATGACAGCTTCAAATAAAGGGTGTACAGTATGTGTAAAGCATGCCAATGGCCAAATATATGGTCACTGGCATGGAAAACAGTTGGCATAAAAAAAAATTTTATTTTTTTAGCCAGTTTCGGCTGTTTAAGCGTAGGGTAGCGGCGGGCAAATGGGATCGGGCTGAAAATAAAAAAAAAAAAAAAACTGAAATAGGCATTCTAACCAAAATCACTATTTTGCCATTATACTCAGTGGCAGGCAGAACACAACATGGCCAGTGAATAGTGGTTGCTAAGGGGGAAGGCACAGTGTGGGACCTGTAACTATGCATTAGCAGGAAATCCTATGCAAATGATGGGAATGATACTAAATCCCAGATTTTCCCTCAATGTTATCCAGCACCTAACCGTGTAAGTGCAGGAATAGCATGGTTCAAGCCTAAGAGTTAGTTGACATCATAGGGGGATGTGTCAGGCATATTGTAAGCTTATTGGAGCCCTGTGGCTTGGGTTTGTCCTTAGCTTAGCTTAGCAGAGCTAAGCAAGGGGGTGTGTCTGAGGATGCCTAGTACACTTTACATTGCCTAAGCAGGTGTGCTTGTCGCGCACCAGGTTTTACAGGAAAAAAAAAGTAAACCAGGAATTAACAGCTCTGTGCTCATTTGAGCACTGTGTTTGCAAGGCACACCCCCCCAGGATTAAACAGATAGGCAATGGGAAGGGAAAACAGCAGTAGGAAGGTAATCAAGGAGAACTAGCATAGCTGGCAGGGGAAATGTATCAGAATCAGCCAATTACACAGGCAGCAGCCCAGCCCAGCCCAGCACAGCACTATAATCTATGCAAACACCTTCCCCTCTGATATTTCCCACATACTCTACACCACCGGTGTACACAAGCGGGGAAATTTTAACAAACAAAAGCAACAAAATGATAGGGGCTGCAGCAGCTATCATACATCAACATGTGGGAGAGGCTGAGGTTGGTGAGGATGAGAATGCTGTCGATCAACCCACAGTGAGGAGATGGAGAAGAGTGTACAGACCCAGGGTAACCTACCAGGGGCTACATGAGCTGGAGACAGTGGAGCGCTATAGGGTGGACAGGGACCTCCAACAGCAAATTGTTGAGCTGTGCCGGCCATGCCTGACACACAGAACTAACAGGGGGGAACCCATCCCAGTGGATACCAAGGTATGCGTAGGCCTAAGAATACTAGCCACAGGTTCCTTCCAAAGGCCAACTGGGGATATCATGGGGATCTCACAGGCATCAGCATCCAGGGTACTCCACCAGTTCCTGGATGCTATGTCAGCACATGTCGGTGAGCACGTATATTTCCCCAACACCCGTGAGGCGTTGGCCACCTATATGCGACTCTTCAAACCAAATAGCAGAATACCCTGAAGTAGTGGGTGATATAGACTGCACGCACATATGCATCAAAGTACCACCTGCTGAGCGGGGTAGGGTCTACATCAACCACAACGGCTTCCCCTCCATCAACTGCCAGGTCATGTATGATGCCCACGGCATTATAATGAATGTGTGTGAGGCTGCCCTGGAAGCTACCACAACTTCCACTTCTGGCATCTGATGCAGCTTTACCAGAGATTTGCCAAAGGGGACATCCCTTACGGTCACCTAGTGGGGGATGCTGGTTACGCACTGGAGCCGTGGCTGATGACACCCATCAGAAATGCACATACACCCGAACAAGAACTTCATATTGAGGCACATGCACAGGCCAGAATCATAACAGAGCATGTGTTTGGGATGCTCAAGTCATGGTTCTGGTGCCTGGACACATCCAGTGGAGCCTTGCAGTACTCACCAGCTACATGTACCCAAACTGTCATCGTATGTGCCATACTACACAATATGATCCTGCAGAAACATCTGCAGCAGGAACAGCATGGGGCAGGGCCACACAGCCCCCCACCATTGCCAAGGCCTGCACAGGCACAAAATGACTCAGAGGAGGAACAACCAGAGACTGCCCCAGTAGGCAGAAGGAGGCATGCCCAAGTATGCCCTGGCCTTGGCAAAGAGGCAATGCATAGCACATGCACTTACATAGTAGGGACCCAGGGAATGAGGCCTCTCTCTGACTCGCACATACAGTAAAAGGGATGCCAAACATGACACTACCTGTGCTTAACTATGTATAGGGAGTGTACTATGTGCATCCCACATAGTCAGCCCTCCAGCACCATCCTCAGTACTGGCACAGCCGCAAGGTAAGTCACTCTTCCTATGAATTGCCGAATGGAGTAGTATGTATTGTTACCTGTATCTATGGTACGGATGTGAGCATGCAAGGGAATTGGATGGCTAAATGGGATGCAAGCAGATAGTAGACACCTATAGTGGCAGCATGAGATCTGTAACTAATACTGGTGTCACCATAGTAGCCAGTACTAGACAAGGTGAAAAAACCCACTGCAGGAAATGTGCTGGGCCACATGTGTGTCCGTATGACACACACATGCCAGTCAAGGAGGCTCACAAAACCAGCAACAGTCTTAGCCAGCACGACAGGTGTAGACAAACACAAACGAAGGCTGTGCTAAGGCCTCTGATTGATGGCTATAGGTAAACTCCCCCCTGGCATACACAGACAGACTACAACAGGTCAGACAGTAGGATATTTGTTCTGAAGGGTAAGAAGTCAGAAACTGAAATGCAGGTCAGTCAAACCTAAGACCTGTAATACACTGATATGCCTCTAGTCAGCATGATGCCTCTAGTCAGCATGATAGGTTAGGATACAGAATGAAACGGAGTACCTGACATACCAGTACAGTCATAGAAAATGTGTACAAGTGTCAGGTGTGCCCCCCAATCCTATGTAGAAATGTAGTTACAGACCAGTGTGCCCCCCAATCCTATGTATAAATGTAGTAACAGTCAGGTGTGCCCTCACCCCCAATCCTATGTAGAAATGTAGTAACAGTCAGGTGTGCCCCCCATTCCTATGTAGACACATAGTAATATTCAGGTGTGCCCCCCCCCACAATACTATGTTGAAATGCAGTAACATTTAGGTGTGCCCCCCCATAATCCTATGTAGAATTGTAGTAACAGTCAGGTGTGCCCCCCACCCCACAATCCTACGAAGAAATGTAGTAACAGTCAGTTGTGCCTCCCAATCCTATGTAGACACATAGTAAAAGTCAGGTGTGCCCCAATCCTTTGTAGAAATTTAGTAACAGCCAGGTGTGCCCCCCCCCCACAATCATATCTAGACACATAGTAACAGTCAGGTGTGCCTCCCCCAGTCCTATTTAGAAATATTGTAACAGTCAGGTGTGCCCCCCCACAAACCTAAGTAGAAATGTAGTAACAGTAAGATGTGCCCCCACAATCCTATGTAAAATTGTAGTAACAGTCAGGTGTGCCCCCCACCCCACAATCCTACGTATAAATGTAATAACAGTCAGGTGTGCCCCCCAATCCTATGTAGACACTTAGTAACAGTCAGGTGTGCCCCCCACAATCCTTTGTAGAAATGTAGTAACAGTCAGGTGTGCACCCCCCCACAATCTTATGTAGACACGTAATAACAGTCAGGTGTGCCCCCCAATCCTATGTAGAAATGTAGTAACATGTATGTGTAGGTATAATAACAGTGGAGTACAGATTACCTGAGCTGGCCAAGGTGGCAGGATAGATTGTAGCATGTGTACAATATGCAGGTTTGCGTGTGTTAGGGTGGTGTGTGTTGTATATTGTGTGAGAGTGGTTAGTATGTATGCATGGTGAGGTTTGTCCTGGTAGCCATTGCCCAGTACTGCCGATGACAGGGCCAAGTTCTCACAACTGCAGTGCCAACCACAATGCTTCCCAGTATAACACATTCCAGCAGTAAGCCATAGTAAATGTTTGGAGGTAATATGTGTCACCATCTGAAAGATGGACATGGCATGAATGTCAAACCAGATATACAAGCAGTACACAGGGGGAAGTACCCCAGACAGACAGTGTATAATTCGTAACTGTCAAATGGATATACCCTTGGAATTGTACATACAGGTTTGCAGCACATTATCTTGGCTTCTAGTAGGGAATACCAGTGTCATCTGGCCAAACACTGGCAGACCACAAAGGTCAGAGGAATGATGTATTGAGAAACAGCTGATGTCCCTGCACAAACCAGCATAAGTTGAATGTCCCATGCATATCTGTGAGTCAGATGCAAGAAGTGCCCATAGCACACATGTGCCCAGCTCACCCCACCACCACCCAGAGGTACCTCTCTGGTCTTATCCCTGCTGTTAGAATTAGTACTATATGACCCCCACATGTGTATGTCAATAGCGAAAGAATGCAGCATGCAGAGCAGGTGTCCCATGCAGGTGTGTTCCTAGCTGTAAGCAGCACCCTGCCAGCATCCACACCACTGGATCAATACTAACAGAAATTATTGGCATGATCACCTTGCACACCTACCATGTCTCCCCAGGGGAATATACTGTATCGCAGTCTGGGACTGTAGGACTGACAGAATGCAATGGCCTACTAAGCTGACCTGCATCACTACCAAATAGCCTACAGTCTTCTGCCAAAGGCCTGTGTCCCACCCGTACTGCCAATGTATGTTATGTCATGGACTCCCAAATAACATAACACAGTCCACATAACCCAAATGCAAGGCCATGTGGAGTAATCACAGTAACATGTCCACCGTGTCCTACTGCATGAACTGTGGACCAACACCAAATTATTGCTGTGTTGAGGTGATAACTATAGGGAAATTATCAAATAATGTTCGCATAATGTATGGAATAGGATAGAATAATGGGGGGGGGTTGGGAGCATGGGTGGCATTGAGTATGTGAAGTCCGAAACTCAGCCGTGTGCACATACAGTCCCTGTCTGCAAACACAAGAATGGGTGGCTACAAACCTGCTCGTAAACCACAATGTATAGGGGTAATGTCCAGAATTATGACCCCTGCCTCTGGGTAACCTGTGTGACTCTGTACAGCTGTGAGGTATGGCCACAGCAAGATATGGCCATACTGTCACGTCGATGGATGTACAAGTGTGGGATCCTCTGCGACCACTGTACCAAGGTGCTGAACCAGTTACACAGATCCAGCAGCAAATGTCTGCAGCTTCCTCTTCAGAATGGCATGAGTGTACAAGAATGTGTAGGCTGCTGACCACAATACTGGACATAGCTGCATTCACTCTGTGATCCCCAGGACATCACTGCAAGCAAATATGTCTACCTGACAGTACTTTATCACATAAAACATCACAGTGTATAACAGTACATATGTCTGAATATCTCTGCTAACACCAGGACCATGTAGCAGAAGCAGCACAGACACAATTACCTACAGTAATCCACTATCCTTTGCCCATTTTGACCCCATATTGTCAACTGTACTACAGATATCCTGCAGTTTGTGAGCTGTAGGTGTAAAACACAAACATCTGCAGTGGAGTACAATCCACCTGGAATGGATTCACACATTCAATACAGAAGGTCATACTGGGCATGCTCCTACTCTTAGAGAAATTAAGGCCATGTCAGACAGCAAAATACTGAAAGGTATTTTGGGCATGCTCACAGACAAAAAAATGAAGCCCATGTCTGGCAACAACAGTGGACCATACATATCTGCAATAGCAGATGTTAGTGCATACATTCCTCAGTACGCACCAGTCATGCTTTGCACACACACATTGGATAGGAATACACACATATATCCAAGGACAACACACTATAATAGGCCAAAAGTACACATACATAGATGTGTGGAAGAGAATGACAGTGACAAAGAACCTTCCATCATGAGGCCTGTTCCACCCAGCACACATCCAATTGGCTAAAACCACATGATGTGCAAATGTCAATCACCGTAGACATTTTCATCTGGAATCCCTCAGCATTATAGTGTCTGTGGTGCTAGTGCTAACTGTGCAACATGACTGTGCAAGTCAGTAGTCATCTAGCAGCTGCAAACCCATACCTGTGGAATATAAACCTGTATGTGCCTGAGTGTGGTGTGTCTGCCTCTAGATGAATGGGTTATGGCCCATGCACACACACTGCACTCCCCATTGCCCTACTATGGCAAGCCTGCTGATTTCTTCACCTTGAAATACACCTTTTGGAAAATAGTAGCCCAGTAATCTCTGTGGTGTGTCCTATAACTGCATAATGCTGTAGTGTGATGTAGGAGTTCTAATCCCAGATGTGGCAACTGTGTGTGTGTGTGTGTGTGTGTGTGTGTGTGTGTGTGTGTGTGTGTGTGTGTGTGTGTGTGTGTGTGTGTGTTTGTCTGTGTAGGGATCAATGCTTTTTAGGCCAGTTACACTCACTACAATTTCAAATGTCCTACTTTGGCATGCCTGCTGATGTCATTCACTTTGAAATACACCTTTGGGAAAAGAGTAGCCCACTAGACACTGTGACGTGTCCTATAACTGCATAATGCTGTAGTGTGATAAACTAGTTAGGTAGGAGTTCTACTCCCAGATATGACAAGTGTGGATGTTTGTGTGTGTGTTTGTCTGTGTAGGGAGCAATGCTTTTGAGACCGTTCACAGTCACTTTAACCTCCAGTGCTCTTCTTTGGCAAGCCTGCTGATGTCATTCACTTTGAAATACACCTTTGAGGAAGAAGTCGCCCAGTAATCTCCGTGGCATGTCCTATAACTGTGTAATGCTGTAGTGTATAAACAAGCTAGGTAGGAGTTCTCTTCCCAGACATGACAACTGTGAAATTCTGTGTGTGTAGGGAGCAATGTTTTATTTGGCCATTCACAGTCACTACGCACACCTACAAAATAGAGAACAATGATAACTGTGCAGTAAAAGAGCCATGATCCAAGCCTCCAGAGAGCACCCCTGATACCAGGTACAGCTCTCACTACACCTGTTGGCCACCAAACCTGTACCAAAACAATAAAGGTGGAGGAGTGTCCATATTCATCAAGGATATTCACACCACCAAGCTTCTTGCCCAACAGACTGTGTCTGAAATATCCCCGGTGCAACTAACAGTAGGTTAGACTGCATTCCAAATTGTATAGCTTGCTACAGATCCCCCACCATGCCCCATGATTCCCACTACAGCCTTTGAAACATACTGTGAAATATTATGATACAAGCAAACACCCTAATATTGGGTGTGTTACGTTACCCTGCCATTAACTGGGAAAACTACTTGTGTACCAACATGTGTGCCCAATGGTTCTTGGAAGTCATAATTCCCAATGCCCTGGATCAAGTAATCCATAGTCCCACCAGGGGCTCAAATATCCTAGACCTGGTCATTACCAACATGAGACATCAATGCTCCATAACTATGGTCACCCCATTAGTGGTCAGGTATGTCCATGAGCTAATCACCCTTAACATCAACATCCCTACCCAAACTCCAGTAAGGACACCTCCGTAACACACATCTCCAAAGCCAATGTCATGCTACACATGTCAGGCGTGACTAACAGCATGACACCCTTGCATAAGGAAACTGAAAGGACAACTGCTAAATCATACATGAAGGCACTGTACAAGTACATCCACTTGTGCAAGAATCGTACCCTCCAATATTGAACCAAGATGCTCCTATCCAAGAAAATGATGCTAATGTGGTGGTCCCCTGCCATAAACATACTGTACAACAAAAGGAGGAAACTCTTGTAGAAATGGGAGACTTTCCAGGATGCAAAATACTCCCTTACCAGCTACATTAAGAGGCAGAGACCCCTCATAACATCCACCAAGACTAGTTACGAACATTTTATAGCCACAGATGCCAAAGACAACTGCAAGCCGTTCCATAGCTATGTGAGGAATCTAAGTGGAAATGCTCAGAACTGCTGTGGGCTACAATAGATGGTACAAAATCTACTCCTACCAGGGATATTGCCAATATCCTGGCAGATTAATTCAGTGCCAACTGCACCCCTCTCCCAACCCCCAAAGGGCCCAACTCAACACAGATAAATTGCCATATGCCAGTAATAACGGCCATATAGGTAAAAACCACACTCTACAGAGCTATGACAACAACAGCTATGGGACCAGTCAACATCCCGGGCTGTGTACTACATTAGCTACAAACTACACTGGCACCTCACCTACATGCCATGTCTAATCATAGCCACACCTCAGGCTTCATGCCCACTGTTTGGCGCACAGCTACAGTTATCCTAGTACACAAGGAGGATCCACCTTGGATTCTGGGAACTACAGCCCCAGCAGTATGACATGTCTGCTCTGCAAGGCCATGGAATGTATTATCACAGAAATGAAATCAAAGGCATTGGCAGCCTGCAAACACTGGACCCTAACCAGGTTTCATTTGTGAAGGGCCAATCATGTCACCTAAACCTTAATGACAACTGTGAATCCATCTCCAGAGCCATGGATGAGAGTGAGGTGGTTCACACAGTCTATCTGGACCTCGTCAAGCCCTTCAACATCATCCTCCAGTCTGGAATCATAGATAAATGTATCAAGCTGGCCATTAATCCCAATGTCACCCAATGGGCTGCCAACTGCTATACTGACGCAACCCACACTGTAAATGTAGGTGACACCAACCCAAACCCCAGACAAGTAACAGTTGGAGTACCTTAGGGTTCAGTCCTGGCACCTCCCTTGTTCGGCATCTACTGCTCTGAAGTACAGTTCCACAGTAAGGAACACCGACAAGCAAAGGTCGCAGATGATGGCACACTGGGAGCCAATACTGAATCCCCACATGATGTGGATATTCTACAGAAGGGTCTTACAGAAAGACATGCTTGGTGCCTGAGCCATGGCCTCAAGATCAATGCCAAGAAATGTAGTTATCCCCACTGGGAAGGGACATGTACCTGTGAAGTACCACATAGGTGGCAGTACACTAAACACCTAAAGTGTGATAATAGACTTAGGGACACAGGTGGACAGTGGTCTCACCTTTGATAACCACATTGCCACAACAGTCAGGAAACCCACCTATGTGGCACACCTCCCACTAAGGGCTTTACATCCAGGAAAAGGAGCCCATTGTCCCACTCTGGGCATCTCTCAGTAAACCCAGTACAGACTACAATGATCTGTTACACATATACCTCACAAAACATCTGCAACAAGTAGGGAGGCTGCAAACATACCTCACAAAATGACCACAGGCCTAAACCACATGCCCTATGCTGACCGTCTGAAAATCATCCAGCTATACTCTGTCACATATTGTGTTCTCAGAGGTGATCTCTGCTTAACATACCATGCCATGTCTAATCCACAGCTGTTGGACATGCTACACTTAGAGAATTCCAAACCCTCACAGCCACATACTCCAGGGATCCAAATCCTGTTATCACAATGAACAATACATGCAGGAGAGATGTGTTCCTGACCCAGAGACTCCCCAGACTCTGGAATAGACAGCCCATACATGTCAAGCAGAGTGTCTCTTTGGCCCTCGTCAAAAGGAACCTGGATGATTGGATGGGGGATAGGACATTTACCCTGGGGATCATGTCAGCTGCCCTGCTAGACAGGGGTGCAGGAAAGTATATATTGTGGAAATTCATAGCCATAAAATTGTCATGTCTAGGCATGTATACACCCTAGGGCCGATAGCCTAGCATCAACGTATGACCCTATGAACCTATGACTACACTTTGGCAAGGTTGCTGATATAATTCACTTTGAAATACACCTTTGGGGAAAGAGTTGCACAATAATCTCCATGGTCCATCCTATAACAGCGTAATGCTGTAGTGTGATATACTAGTTCAGTAGGGGTTCTAAACCCAGACATGGCAAGTGTGGATGTGTGTGTGTTTGTTTGTCTGTGTAGGGAGCAATGGTTTTGAGGCCAATCACATGCACTACAACCTCCATTGCCCTTCTTTGGCAAGCCTGTTGATGTCATTCACTTTGAAATACACCTCTGGGGAAAGCGTAGCCCAGTAATCTCCATGGCGTGTCCTATAACTGCATAATGCTGTAGTATGATATACCTAGATAGTTAGGGATTCTATTCCCAGACATAGCAAGCGTGTGTGTTTGTTTGTCTGTGTAGGGAGTAATGCTTTTGAGGTCATTCACATGCACTACAACCTCCATTGCCCTTCTTTGGCAAGCCTGTTGATGTCATTCACTTTGAAATACACCTCTAGGGAAAGAGTAGCCCTGTAATCTCCGTGGTGTATCCTATAACTGCATAATGTTGTAGTATGATATACCTAGCTAGGTAGCAGTTCCAATCCCAGACATGGCAACTATGAGACTTGGTGTGTGCATCTGTGTCTGTGTTTGTCATTCATATCCTGTGTGGAGGTGGCTGTGAGTGTGTAATGGGCTCATTGTGGCAAGGGTTTTGAAAATTTCTTACATAGTGGGCCTATTATATGTCACAATGTCCACTTTACAAGGATAACAGATGTCAAACAGCAGTGAGGCTGGGCTTGGCAATTCATACCCCTACATGTGATATCAAGGCCTGGCAAACAATTTAGACAACCCCTGTATTACCCAGAGAACACTCTCAACCCATGTCTCATACACAAACACACTCGGCTAGGCAACAACCACTTCGTTGGTAGTTCCCTGCATATTGCCCACAGGTAGTAACCATGGTGTGACTGCAGCAGACTACAGAGGGCATGGCACCCTGTCCCATCACAACAATAGGCACATAATTACATACAGTGCTCCTTCGCTATGTTCCCCACTGGATGCCTGCAACAACTGTAATGCCATCAAATGTAACCCACAAAGGACATACCATACCTTACACACATGCCCTGTGTGGAGAGATGCTACTGACACCAGTGGAATACCTGTATCATGCTGTCAATATAGGTGCAGGGTCAACCTGGTGTCCATTGCCAGTTCCCACCACATGAGGCCAAGAATGGCACATCGGATGATAACAATCTGTGTACACAACATGCCCCAGACACCCCAGGTACACTTGCACATATCACAGAACATGCATGTGGAACATGTGCACATCCCAGACACTGTCCATGTCATGAACTATAGAACACATACATGGCATGCATTGCACAGCACTAGCCACCCACAATAATAAACCAGATGACTTGATGGTGAATACAGTACTGACCTGTGTGGGCCAATCCAGACACTACACCTCTGAGCCACACTGCAGACCATTTTCATGTGGCCTGATGCCAAGGTATACTCTTTACCTAGCCTTGTACAGCCTTTTGGGACAGTCAACCACTACACACCTGTGAAGCAAATCTCCCATGTATGTCAGTACTGTCAACCTTTGTCTGTGTATGTATGGAGTATAATGATTTTGATCCCATTCACACTCACTACACCTCCCATTGGCCTACTGAAACATGCCTTCTGATGTCAGACACCTTCACATACCATTTGCTCATATATCATCCTGATAACCCCACCTGCGTATTACTGTATTGTGGCACACTGGCTAGTTAGGAGGTCTAATCCAGACCCTTCCAACTGTGTTAATGTGTGTGAGTCCCTGAGAGAGTGTGGCTGTGTCGATGTTGACACCTGTTCATGTGGACAGGCATGTGTACTACACCTACCTTATCCCTCCTATATCACTGTTTCAGTTTTCACTCACCATCAGATATACCTTTGGACAGCTACCCCAACATGAAACCTCTGTGGTGCATGCAATAAGTGCGTAGACATGTGATAGCAATACATAGTCAGGCAGAGGGTTGAAGCCCTGTACTGGTAAGTGTGTGACACAAACATGC